>NC_056726.1:1008220089-1008465089 GCF_019279795.1 Protopterus annectens
CAGGGACGGCGATGGATGTAGTATCCTCATCCTAAGGGGTGGTGAAAGCCACACACACTCTGGCTAGGCTTACACATGCCGTAGGGCACATAGCCTGGTATGTACCTATGCGCCTATGTGCCTATGTAGGGGTCCATGCAGGTTGCGGGTACCTGTGGTATGCTGATATTGCCAGATGTGCCTGTGGGTAACCCACAGCTACACGTGGGGGACTGATAACAATGCTCCCAGTAGGCACATGCAAGTACACCATATTTGGCATACAGGTTAACAGAACCAACATGGTGCTACACATGTAACCGCCACGCATACCGTGTACACAGATCAATGTATGCTGCACCTGCACTACATTGTATGTCTGCTGCATGATGTCAGTACACAACCCAAGTCACATACGCACCTGTCACCTGTCATACACAACCACTGCAACATACACATCGTGCACTATGCGGACACAGGTATCACATACACCTCTCACTATCTTGTCCACCCTGTGCATCAGAATATGTTTGCATAACCGTGCACCGATGGTGTGGATCACGGTGCTGTGGCAGAGGCTTCATCATATGCACAGGGTGATATGTGTGCCAGGGGCATAGGCTGTACTAATGGGTGACATCATGTGTGTGTGTAAGGGCCAGTGCATTTACTGGGCATGACTGTGCAGAATGCATGTGGATGTGGTGGAGCCCTACAGTTGTGTCTGCTGTGTGTGGGTATGTGTGTACACAGTTCAGCCATCTGTGATGCCTACACGGGGTATACTTGGCAGCCCCAGACTGTACAGTGCAGGTTGTATGGCTCACTGTGTCCGCCTGCGGCCACGTGACCCGTGCCTGCCTGGGGTCGCACGGGCACTACCGGGTGGAGGTATGGAGTGGCTACTCTCCGATGACACATGTCCGCTGGAACCGTGTCCACGCTGGGACCAGCCAGGGCCACGTCCACGTGGCCTGCTGTGTCCTGGTGTGGTCGGTGTAGCACCAGCTGCACTGCTGCTGCTACCAGCACTGTGTGAGTGGGCATGAGAGGTGGCACGCACACGTCGACCTGCACTAGGTGGTGTTGCTGGCCTACGGCCACATGTCCTATGCCTCACCCCTACCAGGTGTTCCAGCACAGACAGCTCACGCTCGCAGATTGACATGCCTCGGTCGAGGATTCCAACAATCTCACCTAATCTCCTATCCAGAACATCGGCAAGCTGCTGTTGAGCATTCGCCAATGATTGGATGTTCTCATTTAAGGAACAGATTGCGGCCCTCTGCAGCCTCTGCCCTTCTTGGTTCTGCCGTTCGGGCGCGTTTCTGTGCCACCATTACAGTCTGAAACATGCGTCTGGTGATACCAGCTGCTGCACCCTGTACGGCAGGTGCATGTCTACCAGAGCTCCTCCTACGAGCAGCACCAGCCACATGCCTGTGTGGCACATCACCAGTCATTACACTGGCAACATGGTGTGTACCCGCACCTTCTGTAGCCACCACACATTCCTGCTCAGTGCCAACAGACGCTGACTGTCCTTCCTCTATGGGCAATGGTGATGTGGTATGTGTCGGCATCTGAACCATGTGCGGAGATGAAGGGGACATAGGTGGGATGTTAAACAATGGCACAGCTTCTGCCCGTGACGACCCTGCCTGTGCCTCATGCATATGGTCATCACCGCTAGTATCTGTGGGGACACTAGCATCAGATGGACCGCAGGAGGGGAACGCACCTACAGCACCTGTGAATACAAAGACATACTGTAAGATACATTACACACATGCAGACACACAAGCAGACACACACACACACACGCAGACACACACACAGACACACACACACACATGCGGAGACACACACATGCTGACACACACATGCAGACACACACACATGCAGACACATCATGCATGTGATATTGCAGATGGCATGCAGCATTCCCACACCACAGCTCAGTGAATGCAGGCCAGCCATTAATAGTGGTAGTATGCATACTGCCCTGGGGTGCACACTACATCAAGCAGGTGTCATTTCAGTAGGCTTGCAGTACACACATTCATGGTAGTTTGCATGCATCACCATGATACACCGTGTGGCCACAGGCGGGTTAACAGTACACATGGCTGGCGTCACTTTGTCATGTACACCGCAAACATGTGCGATAACATGTGGACATGTGACAATGGTGTCCCACCACATGCACCACATCAAACTGGACGTCACAGTGCAGTGTTATGTGTACAGGCTACAGATAGAATGCATGTGTAACAAGGATGTCTGTGCAGGTGTGGTTGGTGTGAGCTGTGCACATAGCTGTACAGTGGGGAGTACGGGCACTGTGCCACTGCATGGCAGCAAGACACAGGTATGTTTCTGTGCGATGCGTAACATGGACGCATTGCATTGCCATGTTCGTAACACAGTCATGCTGTTCCACAGCACGTATATGGTAGACATTGGTGGCACCTCCAGTGGCTGCAGACAGGCATTTTGTTTGTCTGGTGTACCACATCAGATGTACAGGGGGTCCACTACAGCTATGATCGCACTATGTGTGGACAGGGTGCAACGGTGACTACCCACTGCAGATGTACTGTGTGGCAACATGCCTGTGGGTATCACCCATGGCCATGTTTGACTAGGTCATGGACAATTGTGTGTGATGGGCATCGTGTACACATCCCTATGGTGGCCCATGTGACATACACCCGTACTAGTCTGAGGTGTCACATTCCCGAAGGCTATGCAAACATTGTGGATGTCTGCTATGTCATGCATAGGTCATGTCATGGTGTGACAATGTTGCAGACAGAACACCACATGCATGGGACATGTCATGTGCCATGTCACAACGTGTGCACACAATGCAGGGGCATAGGTCACATTGGTAACACCTGTGTGCTGGCCAGATCACAGCTCACTATGTGGTACTGTGTGCGTACCACAAAGGCATTCCGATGCATACTACACATGCAGCCATTGTAGAACACCTCCACCATTGTATGCATAGCTGACTGCACATATCACACCGATGGGTTATGTGGTGTCATGCCAGTGTATACTAACGGTTGTATCTACTGCACATGGGTGGCGTGTGTGTCAGGTGGTGCAACCTGTATACCGTGACTGGAGCAGACCCAGGTGTGCATGTCATACCTGGACACATGGGGAATAGTAACATGCCTATTACTAGCAACAGTCTCACCTGCGACGGACCCATGTCTGTGCAACACGCCAGAGGTACCTGTATAGGGGCGACACAACAGTATACACATTATCCATTACTGTAGCCACAGTAAGCACTGTGCATGTCACATCATGTACCTGTGTGGTAGCATGTGTTATGCACATGTCTGCAAACACAACGTAGCATACTGTAGTATGCAGCTTGTGTGGCCATATACCTGGCATGTGTTGGTACATTATGTGGTGTACTATGACACCCACACCTACGTCAGTTATCATACACACATGCAAGACTGACTTTCCAGGCAGCTCCAGGCTCGTTGGTTGGGAGACACCCACCTCCACGATGGCAGCGAGTGTTTCTGCATGTTGTTCCCTGGGTGTCCCCAGACTGGCCAGGATCTCCTCCGTGTGTGTGAGTGGGGGCTGGGTTGGTGGCCCACCACCTGTCCCACCTTATTGTCTGGCGATTGCGGCGGCACGCTGTTTCGCATGCTGAATAAGGTCTGTGCAGTGTCGGCGGATCTGCTGGTAGGTGTGGTTGTTGCCACCCACGTTGTTCACCCTCCTGCACATATCCTGCCACACGTCGTCCCGCTGCTGTGCTTGTTGTGGCACATGGCTGAATAGTATATCATAGTTGTCGTGGAGCAACGGTATAATCACGTCATCCTCCTGGCGGCTGAAGGCTGGCAGCCGGGAACATGGCATTATCTGTAAGACATAATGATGGTGACAGGTCACATTTACACTGATGTACTGGCATACTGCTGGACATACATTGCTATGACATGTACAACATCTGCACAGTAATCTCTGCGATGCATCATGGCAGTGACACAGCTGACGTGTTGCCGTCACACCATTAAGCGGTGGGTTTCATATCATATCTGTGTGTCAACTCATCACACTGTACACACACCATGTTGATGGTAGCCTGCTGTGGACATGTGTACCTGCCTGCACCTGTGTTCATATCAGTTGGCACGTGTCCCAATGTGACAACAGTTCTACTGTTCACCTGGATGCAGTGTATATGTCGCTAGGCATCACGTACGAGGCCATTATGAACGTCAGCAGTGGCACTGCATGCATACACATGGACACCTGTACATGCATGTGTTGTGCCATGTACATCTACACAGCACTGTACGGGTGTTGGCCAACCTGCCACGGCTCACCTGTATTGCACATGTGATACACATGGGACAATGTGTAACCATGTGACATTAGCAGGAAAGGTCATGCATAGCATGTGCGCACGCATATTGTCCACACCAACACACAGCACCTGTGACACCACAGGGTGCAGCAGTGCCACATTACTGCTGTGGACGGTTGATAGTGCAAGTGCCATTTGTCCATCGCACCATGTAGGACTGTGATAGCACGTGCAGCCTTGCTGGGCAGGGCTGCATGGTATGGCAGGGTATGTCACATACATGGCACTGGGATGTGACCCACCTGGGGGGTACTGATATTGGCAGGGTGGCTGTCCATTCCATATGTCATTGCTATGTGTATATGGACATTACACATGTCTATCATCATGGTGTGGACACTGGCCTTCTGCAAGGTAGGCTGCACGCTGCTTGGTGGGGTGTGTATGGTGCATGCAGGTATCGCACATCCATGCATACACATTACCCCTGACAGGTGCTATGTGCTGCGATATTGTTCAACACAGTGCTGTATGTGCCCACACACTGCTATCCCGTGCACATGGATGGTTGCCTGGCCTGACATGGGTACCACATATGTCTACATCCAGTGCCTGCTGCCACCCCCATGTCAGCTGGTGAACCGCACAGCGCCATCCCTCCCACGGGGAGTGTGGTGTTGGGCACAGCATAGATATCCATGTATGGGGACAGGGATGTTCACATAGTAGGGGCACTGATGGTATCGTTGATCGGACCATACACATATGATGCACACCTCACACACACAGCCCATTCAGGATGTTGTTCGCAACACTGACACAGCTATACTGCTAGGCCGGGGACATTCCCAGACGTACATACACAGATGCGTGAACATCTGTCTGTGGCATGGGCTAAAATAATGGTGAGGTTCGACACAGAACGTGTTTGAGTGTGGCTGGCGCAGACGTTCTGTGCACATGTCTACACAGTAAGCCTGTTCTACAGTAGGCAGCGGTGATGTGCTGTGCACATGTCAATTCTGCACATTGTGTTGGTGTCTGTCTGTCCACGGGCCAGTGGTGGGACACACAGGGGTATTAGTGAACATATATGCATGCCACCCTGTACTGCTGTACTGCTAGCTTCTCGGGTGCTACTGTGTCATGGACATGCACACCTTACCCGAACAGGTGGCAGTGGGTTGCCACCCGTACCCATCTCCTCTTGTGGGTTGCTATGATCCAACACCCTCTTTGTATTGTATGTTCAGGCTATGCACCTGTGTGGGGCATGTGGGCATGCAATGCACTACTGCGTACCTTTGCACCCATTGCAGAACATGTCACACAGGTACACTGGCAGCCATACACTTCACAGCTTGATGACGGTACAACACGTGTTGTACACACATAACACATATCCTGTGGGACATGGTCATCATGGTCATATGTACAGGCATGTACAACAGTCACGTACCACTGCTACCCCTACATGACGGATATGCAGTACTTGTGTCGGTACAGCAACTGTCACATGTAGTCGTGCAATGCCCCCCTACCTACATGGCGTGGTACTGCCTGTGGGGGATATGCGTCTCTATCCATGCTATGGCCATAGCTGACAGTTGTACATCGATATGTGCAACATACCTCATTTGGTGTTCTCATGGGTGCATGTCCAACATGGCTCCGCATTGTTTGTGTCTGTCACACAGTCATTGTTGTACATGGTTTACATGCCAGCCATGGCGTACTGTGTGTGATTCCATGTACTTCATTGGGATACCAGCATTATACATTATGACGGCATATTCCAGCCATCACATAGCCTTCCTAGATGACACTGTTATCCAGCCAGTAGGAGGTGTTCCGCCATCTGCACATAGGTCACACAGTTCGAGGGCGGCTGACACCCATTCTGGGGACAGGGTTCTGACAGCTGTGGATGGGTGTGATGCTGTCGACAACCATGACTGCGCCTGATGGTCACATCTGGATGGGTAACATTCACAACACACACCTACCTTCACGTAGCAACACATCATCCACAACAATGGACATTCCTGCCAGAACAATGTGTGCAGTATGTCTGTATGACCACTGCAGGCACCACTGGTGGCCCCCAGCATGGCAGCCAACAGCACCAGTGTATATCCCGTGGAACCATGGGTTACACCATTCACAACACACCTGTCTCAGATGACCCTGTTGTGGATCACAGTGCAGTTCCACACATCATGTTACACTAGGCATCATGCACTGATATGTTGCGGACGTGTGAACGGCTGTGCAACTCAACATATGCACATGACACATCACCTGGTACAACATGTCTGTCATACCACATGTTATTGTGACCACCCTGTGATGGCATTATACAGGCTACGTGTACTGGGACATGTGATGGGTGGGCGGTATATTCACCCTCTGGGTGTGTGTCTAGCCAAGTGTACGGTAGGCAGTGGTCTGAACACAGGGACACTGTACATTGACCTACTCTGTCACTGCAACTGTTGACTATGCTCATACTGTACTTATACAGGCATGTGGTATCAGACCACTATGACAGTCCTGGTCGACCACACTGCTGTGGCACACATGACCTGCGGACATCTGCCTGGGGTGTGGAGCACACATGTACATCTTCACATGCTATACTGCCTCTGTGGCGGTGTCACATGACTGTCTACAGCAGGGCTGTAACAGGCAGGCACGGCATGCGGTCATGTGGGACAATGCTTGCACCTTCCACTGTGCTGCAGACCTGGGACCTGCCTCCATGCTCTGCACAGCACACCTGCAAGTACAGATTGTACATGGATCATACCTCACAGGCACATACCTGGACTGCAACACACACAGGTGAGGGGATCCCACATCACACAATGTTTTGCACACATACTGGATATTTGCCGAACACAATGCATCGTAGGTGCTCCATGTTCAGATACCCATGTTTGTGACCGCTAGACACATTGTAACACGCAACAGAGCTTACACTGTACACCACAGGTTACATGCTGTCTGTGTTGTCATACTGTACATTGGGCCTCGGACAGCTGCTACTGCCATGTGCTGACAGCAACCCACACTTCCCTAGAATGGACACCCATGTACCCACACATGCTTGGGCATGCACTCCACCTAGCTGGGTGACACATTACACAACACATACCATACCTACACTACCCTCAGCATGCACAATACCTCCATGTGTCTGGTGTGTTAAACCTGGGGTTATCCCCCCTTTGGTAGATGAACATATATGCTTCACAGCCCTGCTAGCCACACCCTGGACACACACCCATCGCAGCATACATGGTACATGTGTTCTACAGCCGGTACTACTGACGTCTGCTGACAGGGGTTGTTAATGGCATGGCACCCCGGCAGATGGACAGTGTACATAACTATGCTGACACATATCACAGTGCACTTCCGTAGCATGTACGCAATGGTAGGGAACATGCTATTCCACACAGAGACATGGCGGTACTGGCCTTTTCACAGACGCCACGGTGGTGGTCATGTTCCATGCACATCTGCTGTATGGGCACATGTGCAGGCTGTTGCACGGTGGGTATGTTCACATGTGTGTGGTGCATCACTTGACAGCTATGGTGTGTCCTCGTGGTCCATCACATGCTCCAAGGCTAGCTACCTACACATGACTGCCGCACATTGCAGTGTGGGTCCTCAGGCAGTGTGGTGGTATGTCTGTGTTGTTTGGCTACATCCACATTCGGTGTCACATACAACAGTCACCCAGGCATTGCTGACTGAGATAATGTTGACAACATGCCAGGCAATGGTGTACCTACCAACAATACACACTCTCACTCACTACAGGGTTGCAATCCATACATGGACATCGTAGTGTCCCTGTGGACACATACATGGTACTGCCATGCACACGTTATGTCCTAAGACACTGTCCCAATGTCACCTTCCGATCTCCCTAGCTGTTATGTCCCGCCAACCTGTTTGGTATGTCTCTCCACACCAGCCCACTGAATTCACTGCTAGCCTGTTGTTGGACATTGTGTACCTTGACTGTCACACTGCCGCATCTATCGCACTACACATGGGTGGCACTGCATTGCACGTGTGGGACTGCATTCGTACACCCATGACTGGACCATTCTGTATGGCACGGGGGCACATCCTCACAAACGTGCTTCATGCACTCATTGATGACCTCCATGCCTTTACTGGCACCCTTGTTGGGCTTCTGTGTGCCACAGCACGCCGCATACACATGCTGGCCACCTGTCATACCATTGCATGGGTGGTTGGTGTGGTACAGAGGGCAACAGATCAGACATTGTCCTCACATTGCCCTTCAGCACCATTCCACATTCTGGTATTGGCAATGTACACATCCACCGTCACATCATACCCTGTGTCTCAGGATGTTAGGCTATATGACTCCTGGACTGGACACACAGTGGTGCAAGCATATCATGCTACCTACTACATGTCAGGTACATGTGGCATTACACAGTCCTCAGTCATGGGGCCCCTCATGTTCACTATTTGCTTACATACACAACATGCTGTCACAGAGTACTGTCCATGCCTAGATATCCCACATCTACATACCTGGCACCATTATAGCTCCACCAGCTCATACTGATAACAACTGTACGGGTGTCGGTGTGGCAGATACATCATGTGGGTGTCATGGCATCAGGATGCATGACACATGGTGCATGCACATCACCTTTGCATAGCAACATTCATCCACTGAGTATCACATGGATACTGTCCCCATACATGCATATCAAATTGTACATGGTTGCTGTACACACACATGCCCCACATGGTGCGGTGGTTGCCATATTCCACTGTGGCATGGGTACACATCCACAGGGCCACACCTATCTGTACTGTGTGTGATGCTGGTACATAGGTGGCCATTGTACCTGTGGCATACACACATCTACACACGGGCAGGGTTACAATACCACATTCATGGTGTACCTTCCACAATGGCTACGACTCTACATGGCACTGCATTATCATGCCATGATGTGTACCAGGCTCAGACAGTTTACATATGCGGCTGACAGACGGGAAACACATCTGTACACATCTGCATACCACATACACAGGGGTGTGTTCTGCTCTGACATGGACCATGTCCTCTGCATTACTGATGCATGTAGTACTCATACATGGCAATTACAGTGGGCAGTGTGAACGGACCACTCATGGATATGTGCACACATGCCACATTGCATGGGCTGGGCTTCTGTGTTACTTCCGCAGACACAACACACACCATGCTGTGGAACATAGGTCCTGTGCACATCCCACAGGGATACACAGTGGCACTGTTCATGTGATAGCTCCCTTGCTGTTTGAGTGACATGTAGTCATGGTGCCACCACAGCAGCAGTACTGTGTAGACATGCAGTTGACACCCACCTCTGCTGTTCACTGGACACTGCCATGGGGAGGTGACACTACTGTGTACACTGCACATGTGTTTACACATGGACCTGCCGGACTTCATTGTTGCCCACATTGCACCTGCTACGGATCGTTTGGCCATGGTTACTTGGTGTTCCTTCCATTTCGGATGGCTATTATGCTACTACTCTGTCCCATATGTACAAGCCATACGTATCCTGTTATTCTACATACCAATAGGCCATAACTCCATTATGCATGATATGCCTGTGACACTGTGTATGATGTCTGTCATATCCACCATGACAGCTTTACATTACACATAGTTGACATAGTATCCCCTACTGCAAGGCATACATGCATGTCGTGCGCACATTACGTATGACATCGACGGTATATGCCCATACACATGTGTGCTGTGACAGTATACATACATGTCCTATCCCCTGCTATGGCACTTCCTTGTTGGACATCCACTGCCAGCATTGGCGTGTGGTGTGGCATTGTTCTGTGTTATGCCCCCCTGTGGCAGCCCTTGTGTTATCCCGGCTGTGTACATGATGTCCCACTGCTGTGCACACGGTGTCCACAGTCGTTGGTATGCTCAGCAGGATAGCACTACATAACCACCTTTCACCACTCTCTGCATTATGGACGAGTATCCTTACTTGCATACACCATTCACATACAGTACAACTTCGTCATACACATCATGCGTTACACTCCCGTACATATCGTGGGTTCTACATACCTTGTCTGTGTTTCCTTCCGTTATTCGTTGCGTGTATCGCTATTCCATTTTCTCACTCTATCCATTTTTGAGTAGTAGTTCGGTATGAGCATACGGTTTGTATATCCTGGGAGTCATCCTTATATCCGTCGTTACCTGCAACATGTGGGTTCATCACACCAATAGCTGTTCCTCAGTGTGTACTTGTGCGCATATCTCCTGTGCATCTACTCCGTTTGTACATTACGCGTCGTAACTAGGGCATAGTTGCATTCCTCACCTGGGCGTTGGCTATTTACCCTACCTTCGTGGAGATGGTCTGTATTGTGTTATGTTATGTGTAACTGCAGCCGCTATGTGTGGCGTCAGGTACATTTCGCAGTGGTGTTAGCCGTGGATTGTGTGTGTTGGGTATGGTATTATGTTCGACATGTGGGTGTCCCTGTCCTGACGGCGTTTTGAATTCGGATGTGTAACATAGCTGTTGTATTCCTTTAAACAACGGATGCAAGTATGCATCCGCTGTTGATAGTGTTTCCCACGCGAGATGTTGCAGTTATGCAGCTGTCATTGACTGCCTGTATGTTTGTGCTGCTATTACGGCTTGTATCCCTTTGATATGTGCGATGGGGAATATCGGAGGTTGTAGGTGACGGATACGGGTTGTGGGCCTTGCATCTCTACATACACGGTATGCTTGTCTGTGTGCTCCATCCTGCCTGGGGAGTTGGCAGTTACTTGTCTGTTGTTCTGGGAGTGTGGGTTGTGTTGTTGTCATGTGGTGTTGGTATCGCCTGCGTGTGTGCTTCCTGCATGTATTCCTCTGTCACATCGGTGGTATATCTGTGGCTGTTTGTACGTGACGACTATCCCTTGTCATTCTGTCCCGGATATTTACAGTCATTGTGGTCCTGTACTTGGGATGGCCTGTTTGCTAGTGGTTGCCACCTATTCAGGTGGCGATTGCTTGTTTGACACTTGTAGAACACACAGCGGTGTTTACTGGCCAATACGTGGCCACGATTAGTACCGGGGTAGCACATGCGTATTTCCGCGCTACATACCTATTGCTGTGTAACTTTGCCGACGTATCGTTTTGCAATTAGCATATCGGTGTCATACATACGGTCATGATTTGTGCATACGTCCTTTCCATTTCATGTGGGGTATATTCCTGTGGTACATTCTGGGACATTTCACTTTGCATCGTTATACGTCGCCACACGCCTAGCCAGGGAGGGGCTCTCAGTACTACTTTGGGAGTACTGGTGTACATACGCCTGAGGTTACTATACTGTATGCCTACACATGTTGTTTCACTCCACCTGTCACATGGCACCAACATACACATTTTACAGTGGCACACACATTACACTCGTACAGCGAAACACACGGCACCCTCACCGCACACATACACATACTGCGGCAGTCACAGGGACGGTTGCACACAGTACCTGCGTGGCCCGCATCACCGGCGGCAGTGTCTACCTCCCCCCTCATATCATCATAGTATTACCCGCGCATGTACTGTTACTGTACTGTGGCCTGGCGATCATCCCGAGTCGCGGTTATGCATTTCGGTATGTTGACCTTTCCATGGGTGGCGGTTTCCTGTTCTGTTAAACCTCCCGGATGCTCAGGTTGTCGTTCACTATGATTACTATGTACAGATATCGCGTGTTACTTCTCTGTCACCTTACATCCCTCTGATTCCATGTCTTACCTGTTGTACTTATATGTATATGTGTACATATATTTCTATGTGTGTAATTTATATCTATCTCCATATCTGTATATGCACATATCTACATGTCTATATGTATACACCTTGCGGCGAACGTGGCAGCATACAGCAACGCCGTCTGCTGTAGGACCCATGTACGGTTCAGGTGTTGGCGTTCCATGCTCCGCTGGCTGTTGGGTGTGCAGTGTTTGGGTGCTGCCTATGTTGGAGTCACACATGGGGCCACCCATATGGTACACTTTACGGGTGGCCATGTTTGTGTGCCGTCCATTTCACTGTGTGTGCAGGTAGGGAGGTGTCAGTCCATGGGGCCTACGCTGTCAGAGTATGTGCTATACGTTCCCTCTTTGCCAGGGCATAGGCATATTGGGTATGCCTCCGTCTGCCTACTGGGGCTGGCACAGTGTGTTTATGGTCCTGAACCCTCTGTGCCTGTACTGGCCTTGGCAGTTGTGGTGGGCTTTGTGGCCCTTCACCATTATGTCCCTGCAGCAGCTGCTTCCGCAGGATCATATTATGTAGCATGGCATATACTATGAATATGTGGGCACATGTGCCTGGAGAGTACTGCAAGGCTCCACCGGATGTATCCAAGCACCGGAACCATGATTTCAGCATCCCAAACACACGCTCTATGATTATTGTGGTTTGTGCATGTGCCTCATTATGGCGTTCTTGCATGTGTGTGTGTGCATTTCTGATAGGAGTCATCATCCACGGCTCCAGTGCATAGCCAGCATCCCCCACGAGGTGGCCTTGTGGGATGTCCCCCCTGGCGAATACCTGGTACAGCTGTGAGGCATGCCAGATATGGGAGTCGTGGTAGCTTCCAGGGCTACCAGCACACACATCCATGATAATGCCCTGCGCATTGCACACAACCTGGCAATTGATGGAGGGGAATCCCTTGCGGTTTATGTAGTGTCTACCCTGCTCCCCAGGTGGTGACTTGATTTGTATGTGCGTACAGTCTATCGCACCCAGTATCTCCGGGTATTGTGCCACACGGTGGAAGTGGTGCATATTGCTAGCCAACTCCTCCTGAGATCTGGGGAAGTATATATGCATGTGGTAACATGGCATCCAGAAACTGGTGTAGTACCCTGGATGCTGATGCCTGTGAGATGCCCATTATATCCCCAGTTGGCCTTTGAAAGGTACCTGTGGCCAGTATTCGTAAGCTTACACATACCTTTGTGTCCACTGGGATGGGCTACCCTCTGTTGTTTCTTGTTCTCAGGCATGGCCGGCACAGCTCCGCTATTTGCTGTAAGGTGTCCCTATCCACCCTGTAACGCTCTACTATCTCCAGGTCTTGTAGCCCCTGGTAGGTTACCCTTGGTCTGAACACTCTCCTTCTCCTCTGAGGCCTATGGTAGTTGTCGGCACCCTCCTCCACATCTCCGTCTGTCTCTAACACATGCTGATGGATCACGGCCAAGGCGGCACCCAACATGAACATTTTAAAAGTTCCCCGTGTGTTTACACCTAGAGTGCGGCGTTTGGGAATACACGGCTGTGTGTTGTGTGCGTTCACACTTTATACTGTTGTGCTGTACACCCGGTGATGTCATAGGGTGTGTCTGTGCGGCCGTATCTGGATTATCTTCCATGTTTTACCGTTGGCACTGCAACGCTGTTGCCTTTGGTGTTGCATTACTCTTGCCTGCATTGGATTAGATTTTGAACTTACCTTACTGTTTCTGCACGTTGCACCTACTATTTCCTGGCATGCATCCTGCAGAGCCCTGTCATGTGTGGTTTCTGGGACATGGCATATCGTGCGTTTTGTGTGCCGCCACCGTTATGCTGCCTGTCTACTTGGCTCTGCTGTGTCTGGTCTTCACTCTTTGTAATCTGATACCTCCCCTACTTTCTTTGCATTCATATGCCTCCCCTATCCCGTTTTGCAGGTTTCTGCTTGCAGAGTTGTCAGCTGCCGCCAATTGGCCTTCGTGGGTTGATTACTGTTGATTGCTCATTACTACTCCAATTACACTGCTTCCGCATTTCCTCATATTCTCAGCATCACCTTCCTGTATCCGTTGTTGTTGACGGGGCAGGCGTCACATGACTGGGTTAAGGGAACGTAGTCATCCTCGTGCATATGCATCTCTGCGCGCATTGTGTGCTCTCAGCTCAACTATTTCCCCACATGCCGGTCCTGCTGCTGTGATGTGCAATGTACAGCCCATGTTTTCTGGGCTCCAATGTACTTCCTCCTGCAGTGGCACACCCCTCTGTGGTTGACATGTATTCCCTCTGAGCCACTCCTCGGTGTATTACCGCTGCGCCGTTTGGTACAGCCTTACGCCGGCGGGGGTTTTGCGATTCAGTATCATCTGCCTCATTTGCATGGCATTGACTACTAATTCATAGTTACCGCGCCGAACACTGCCGCAACTCCTTGGCAACCCTTGCACCGTGGATGTGGCTTGCCATGCATACCATGGTGTATTGTGGCTGTGAAGCTGATGTGTATTACACTGCTCTTTTATGACATTGTCATATTATTTCATTGTTTAGCACCTTCCGCGGACATGTCCTGGGGTTCTGCTGTGCGTTTCTGTGGACGTACCATTTATGTCATTATTTACATGTTGTGCATGTTTTCTTTTGACATTCTCTGTGTCTTTCGCAATTGGCATGTGGCAACACTGTGATACCTGACGTAGACAGCCTTCCGTTACTCCTATGTCATGTTTGGGTAAATGTAAACCGTTTTTTTTTTTTTGGTTTACATTGCCGTGCCCTTATGCTACGCCTGCGCCACTTCGTGGATCGCTATATGCCTTCATTTGCATGGTGCAACACCACACATGGGGTGTTTAACATACCTACGCCGGAGGCAGCGCAAATCCGGCGCACGCCGGTAGTGCACGTGGAATTGGATCGTACCTGAATCGCTCGGTGGCCATATCTGGCGTTGTAACGCCTACGCTATGCGTCCGCCTGGCGCAACGTTCATGAATCCTGGGGATTGTTTTGTCCAGTGCAAATCACCTTCCCTTAATAATGTGTCTGACATTATTATTTTTGATTCTACACACAATTCTAGCTCTTGTCGAGGAATCATATAGGTTACCAGAATAACAGTCCTGTGCTCTATGCTTCAGTTTAGTTTCATAAGTATTGCTTTGTTAAGGAATTCCTTAATTTCTTGTAAAAAAATGTAGAAGATTATGATTGGGCCTTGAATCATAAACAGCAAATTATATTTTTGAGAGATGGATGCCAAGAAATGCACCTTGGAGACCTGATCATAATTTTTTGTAATACCTGGCACTTTATCTGCTCCATATATTATTACCAATAAAAAAAGTGTAGAAGTGCAAAGTGCTTTGCCAGCTTTGAAAGCTGGTAAAGTGTTTAGCGAGGGCTGTCAAAATTAAGAACTCTAGACAATTTCAAAAATAATGGAGACAAAACATCAAAGTAAAGGATTGTTTTTAAATCGAGTTAATAGAAAACAGGTTTTACATCCAGCACCCAACAATAAAAAGTATGAAACTCTGACATTAATGACTGAATATAATCCTTAGTGATCTATCAGAAAATCAGCATTTTAGGTAGGACAGGGCAAAGATACAAGGTAAAATCAGAGATGGTTTGTAAACACAGAGACAGTTAAGAGGCACAGCAGGCAGAAATGAAGTGCTCCTCCGGCAGAATACATATTTTAAAAGCTGTTAGACACTTCTTTCTGCCACACTTTCTGTTTGTAAATGTGGCAGAGTGAAGTTCTAACAGCTTTTAAAAGCTGTTTACCTTTTGCTGTTGTTCTTTGCTGTCAGTCATTGTCCACTGTTAGACCCTAGCATTATACCCGGTCTTAACAGCACTTAGATGTTCTTAAAAAGCTTTTGTTAAGCACCCATACGTGCTGCAAAGATCAGTTGTCATACTAGGAAAACACTTAAGAAGTTTATCTTTTTACCGATTTCACAGTGCAATGGCACCTCTCCATGCACTACATTAGCATTATATATAGTAGGTTCTTCTTTGACTTGCACTATGCTTGCAACTTTTATTTTCAAGACATATTTCTGGCCTCTCACTTCTTCCTTAAGATTAAGTGTTAAAATATTTTAATTGCTGTTTTACTTATGGCTTGAAGAGACACTTTACACTATATGTTTTCTGGGTATTTTTTGGTAAATCTGCTTATAGTGAGCAGAAGTTCAAATCAGAAAACAAAACATTAAATTTTCTAAGACATTTCCTTAAAATTACAAAGCTATAAGTTACTGTATGAGTCAATAATTGAAGAAAAGTAGCTGAACACACTGGTGGCTAAAAGCAGAGTGACAAAATAAATATTTTGAGATCGATATCTGAGACCATTCTGTTCAGCTGCTCAGGAAAAGAATAAGTTTTAACAAGAAAATTCTGAAACAGCAAAAATAAAAGCCTTTGAAGAGCTTTTCCATCACATTAATTTAGAACTAGCCTTCTGCTCCTATGGAACCCATAAAAAAGGCAGAAATAGCATGCAGATACCATGCAGTACATATACATATATTTATATATATATATATATATATATATATATATATATATATATATATATATATGGATCTACTGTATAGGGTCGACATTTCAGAATGTCAAAGACCATATGGCCAACACCATATGATCGACATTCGATTGTCGACCATACAATAAAAAAAAAATACACAACAAAAACTTACTTTTACGCTGCTAGCAGTTGGGCTATGCCCCCCTGCACCCACCGTGGGGGGCTCTGACCCCACACTCCCTGGAACTTAAATATACCAACTCTGAGATTGCACTAGAGTGCGGAAGATGGAAATAGATTCATAGGTAGGTACTAGGCTATCTGCCAGAAGGCATTTATAAGCCTAGCCGGAATGTGATGGCTTTCGCCGCCCCCTTAGATTAGTTCCCTGTGCCTCTGCCCAGCAGAGTCATTGAAGTGATCCCTGGGGTAAACTTTCTGTTTCCCATCCCCTCTTCAAGGTTTCTCTTGAAGAGGGTTAGCGAGGAGCTCTTCCTAATGTAGATTGGAATCTTGTTCCAGAGCATGGGAAGTCTCTTGGACAGGAATCTATCCCTCCAACACGTCCTATTTATTGTTGTGGTGAGGTTTAGATCCCTGGAGCGTGTGTCTTGAAGGGATATGGTTTTCTTTAGGTGGATCCATCAATTCTGGGTTGGACATGGCCTTGTATGTCAGGCAGAGATCACCTCTGAGGAGGCGGTATGCAATGAAGTGCAGCTACAGTTTCTTCATTCGAGCTGCATAGGGCATCTACTTGAGGCCAGTGATCCTCTTGGTGAGGAACTTCTGTGGTCTTTCCAGTTGTTGCAGGTGTCTTGTAAGGTACATCCCAAATGGGGCATTGTACTCTATGATGGGTCTGATGAGTGATGCGTAGAGGGCCCAATGACCTCTTTTGATCTGGATGCAAACCCTTTTGTGATTAGGTGGGCCACATAGAAGGATTTTTAACCACTTTGGTAATGTGATTATCAAAGGAGAGGTTACTATCTACTTGGGTCCCCAGATCCCTTATTACATCTTTCATATTTAGGGGGCTACCACCTATGTGGTAGTTTGTGGTTATTTTGTTTTTTCCAAAGGGGATGACTATGCACTTTTTGTCATTTAGCTTGAGGCCACGGTTTTGACACCAGGTATTTGTCTCAGTGAGACCCTTTTGGAGGATGTCTGTGTCAGCCGGAGAGTCAGTTATAGCCCCTAGTTTGCAGTCGTCTGCGAACTTGGTCAGCCATAGTCCTCCTGTGCTTGCCTGTACCTCTGAGAAGTATGTGCCGAACAGGAGGGGTCCTAGGACTGAGCCCTGGGGAATGCCACTTATAACCGATTTAGAGTCAGACCTAGCTCCCGCAACTCTTACCATGTGGGTTCTGTCCATAAGCCAGTTGGCAACCAATCTCATGATGTAGGGGTTTATGTTCAGGCTGGTGAGCTTGTCTATAATACCTGAGTAGGGAATGGTGTTGAAGGCCTTTGCGAGGTCTAGGTAGGCTGTGTGGATCACCTTTCCCTCGTCTATAGCCTTGGTAACTGTCTCAAAGAAGTCCACCAGGTTTAGGAGGCATGATCCGCCCTTAACAAAGTTGAACTGGGTAGGGTCCAGTGTTTGGAGGATTCCAATGTCTCTGTTAATGAGATCCATGATGATGCGCTCCATAGCTTTGCAGACCAAGCTAGTCAGGCTTCCCGGGGTCTGTTGGGGCTCCACCTTTGTGGATGCAATAACCGTTGCTGTGCACCACTCTGTGGGCATGTAGCCTGTGGAGAGGCTGAGTTTAAACAGTGTGTTTAGGTGAGGGGTTAGTTCATCTTTGAGCTCGTGTAGGACGCAGCCTGGGGCACCATCCATTCCCATTGATGCTGTGTTTTTGGCTTTGGAGAGGACTGTTTTAACCAGAGTGTCTGTAATTTCAGGGGCACTAGATTCTTCTGGTATAGTTATGGGCCCTTTTGGGGGTGAGAGGGGGGGTGAAGTTTGCACTGAACCTGTCTGCCAGGATGTTGGCTATATCAGTCAGTTCAGTGTATTTTGTGCCATTCTGCACTAACTCCGAGCAGATCTGAGAATTGCCACTTAGATTCTTGACATAGCTAAAGAATGCCTTGTGGTTATCTTTGGAGTCCATGGCAATTTTTCTTTCGAAGCTAGCCTTGGATGATTTTATGAGGGAACGTAGTTTCTTGCTGATACTGATCAGGGATGTTTATTTTATTTATTTATTTTATTTTTATTTTACATTTGTTGACCGGGATAGTCCGACTGGATGCATGTCCATTTTCAGTGGAGGCCCGGGGAGAAAAGCTCCAAGGGTAAGCAGATACAGCATTACATAATTCCAGCATTACATATTACAAACAGATTATTTACAGAGATTACATAAGTAAGCAAGTTAAACAAGTTCCACAGGTTAAAGTTAGTCCTGAGCACAAGTCAGGATTAAATTAAATTACACAGTAAACTGGTTAACAGATTTTTACACATTCGAGTTAGCCAGGCTTGATACATTGACATAGCCAGTTAAGTGACAAATGTTGTTTGAGTCTAGTTTTAAATTGACCTAAGGTGGAAAGTAAGGTAATATCAGCTGGAAGTGAGTTCCAGGATCTACTTACAGAGTTTGCAAAGAGAGAATCACTGGCTGTGTTATTAATTTTGCTAGTCTGAATTAGTAGTTTGTTAGAGGATCGAAGCGGTCTAGGATTGTTATAGGGGGTGATAATATTTTTAAGTGCAGGAGTATTGTCCGGATTATAGAGGATTTTATAGGCCATAATCAGTTGGTTATACTGGATTAGGCTAGGTAGTTCAAGCCAACCAAGCTGATTTAGATTGATGCAATGATGTGTCCTAAAAGGCAGCCTTTCTTCCTTTCTTGGGATTTTACTCTTTTCTGTACTAGTTTCCTCCTTCTATTGTATAGCTTGGTTATGGCAGGAGTCCACCAGACTGGTTTCCTTTCCATTCCGCACTGTATGGAGATGTCGGTTCCGCATGGCCGACATTTCGAGTGTCGATCATATGGTGTCGGCCATATAGCCATCAACATTCTAAAATGTCGACCATATACAGTAGATCTATATATATATATATATATATATATATATATATATATATATATATATATGCACACACTGTTGAAACAAATGAATACAAGGCAATACACGTCACTGTGAACGCTGTGAATCTGTACAGCTGCCTCAGACATGCTGGGTCATGTGACAACCTATCACTGTCACATTCTCTCCCCTAAAGACAAACTCTACACCAAATGGCGCACGCTTGCGCTCCCTGGTTACAAAGCGCAGTCTGCAATTATTCCTTGTGTTTCACCTTTCTACATTGTCTACACTATGCTGATCTTAATCATATCATTTGTACGGGCTGAGTGTCATAACAAGCTGCTTTCTGCAGACTATCAAAATTTAAGCAAATGCATGTATTTTATCAGGTAAAACTCACTTCTCAGAAGTGCAGTCTTTCAGTAATATTTATTAATTTAATCATTGTAAAAACATAAAATTAATTGGTTGCATGTGCCAGTTTCCAGTAATGGCCTAAGAATCTTGGTAATCTGACTTGCTCCTTATCACACAGCATACAAGAGGAGAATGTAAGGAATTAAACCCTGCTCTAAAAGATGCCTCTAACTGGCATAAAATCACCTCCACATATGCAAAGAGCAGCAATCCTTTTGACAGAAGTTAATGCAGTCTGATTCTGTAATTGGTCTTTGTTTGATCAGTGTTCTACCCCTTTTACAGCAGCAGCAGTGTGAATAGTGCAATAGGTAGAACACTTGCCTTTGATGTGTAAGGTTGTGGGTTCTCTTCCCTCACCAGGTAGTTGGATTTGTAATGCTGCATTCCTGTGTGCGTCAACTGAGGTCCCATTGGCCTGAGCGGATGAGAGCTCAGGCAGATGTTAAAAAAATTCCAGGTCACCTATCAAAAAGAGTAGGGGGATTTTCCCTGATACCATCGACAACTTTCATCTAGTACTATAAATACTAGCACAGCTTCCCCCATGAAAAGAAGCCACTTGCCTAGTGGAACTACCCTGGCCAGTAAATGATAAATAAATTAGTTATGCTCTGTACTTCACAAGTGCATACCTTCAGTGAACACTATACTTTTGACCTCACCTGGCACATACCTTGTGACAATGGAGATGATGTTCTGAATATCGGGAAGAAGAAAGTCTTGCATGGTCAGCAGTCCAGCCAGAGTTACCAGCTTTAACCTGTAAAGTATGTTCTCTTGCTCATTTATTGCAGACTAATAATAGAAATGGGCCATGAAATTCAGTAAAGCATCACAATTTTTTTGAAAATATTCATGTACAATCCAGCCTTTACAACTGAAAGTCTGCTTACAAATACATTTATATTAGCAGAGTGTTTTTTTCTTCATTTTTTTTGTCTTTAATGATGTAATGTTTCAAGTGAAATGTTGCTGCCCTCTGGTGTCTACTACTGTGGATAACTTTTTTCCTTCTGTTTGTTTCATCTCATTTAAAAAAAAATATTTGTATATAATTTTATTCAGTTCATGTTGTATAGTTCTAGCTATAAATTGTTTATATAAAACTTGTTAGTTTTGTAATCTCTAGAGTACAAATCTTCTGTTGTTTTTGTTTAAATGTTTTAAATAACTGTAATATTTTCAAATAAAAGAATTTTTGAAAAAAGGGTATGTTTGTAATTTAAAGTATGAATTATTCTTCTAGCATACTGAGATCTGAGGAACACTAACAAATCCATTTTGTAAACTAAGTTAGAATACTCCCTAAATCACAGCTAATATCTTTACAAAAGCTAATACATTTATATAATAAAACAATTTTCAGAGTATCATGAATGGATGTCTGGTACAAGTTGTTTTTAAAACATTGGAATTACCAAAAAAAAAAAAAAACACTTCATCATGACCTTAGATAAACTAGTTACATATTACATGACCAGAAGAAGGTCAGGATGAACACTGGAGACCAGTAGGAATTTAGAGTGGCTATCTCCATCAGTTGTTGGCCTAGTGTCTAGTCAGAGTCACTTCTTTTACTACTCCACTATGCTAGCCTGGGTCCTAGCTGCCTGCACCACCCTCCCAGTGTCTTCTGCATCTGCTCAGTACTGCAGGATTCTCACCCCCACCCCCCATTAAACTATTTGAAAATCACATATTTTATGAGGAACAGAGCAGCAAATGAGGCACAAATTTGGACATTCTGCTAAAATGGATATATACCTCTCTGGTCAGTACATCTGAATTCCAGTATTTCAAAAGTGCTGTCGATCAGAAAATTATACTATGCTTCTGCTATTGTAAATTCACAGTTTTTTTTTTATTTCTTAGCATTTTTTACCAGCAATCTTGCCGCACTGTTTCTAATACTTCAGACTTTGCAGTGTCAAGTAAGTACATTCCCAGATTCTAAACTCTCCTAACTAATACTCTCCTGGCTAACACACAACATGGATTTTGACCCAATTATAGCACCACCACAGCCCTTATTAGTTTTTCCAACACTGTAAATCAACATAGGAACAACGCTAACCTGGTTTCCACTGTCTTTCTTGATCTCTCCAAGGCGTTTGACATAGTCTTCCATGCCAAACTCCTAACTGTACTCTCAAAACTCAACCTAAGTAACTCCACAATATTATGGCTCATAAGCTATCTGTCAATAAGCCTTAAAATGGCAAAACTCTTTATCTCTTCTTCCTGTTACCTTAGGTGTCCCAAAAGGATCCATCCTTGGACCTCTCCTCTTCACCATATTTACCAATGACTTTCACAAAGCCACCCTCCATGCCGGTCTGGTCCATTACCTAGACAACTCCACACTAATTTACTCTGCCCCCTCTCTTTCTAACTTCTGCAAAAAATCACCCAAGAATCCTTTACTGCCATAGAAGCTTGAGTATCTGACTCACAACTTATACATAACCCTAAAAACACAATTAATGCTATTCCATCCCACAAAAGCCACATACCCCAATCCCCATTTAAAATACTCACTTCTAACAATACCCCATCACACCAGTCTCGCAAACCGAACTATTAGAAGTTATCATAGATAACAACATGAAATTCAACAAACATATACCGCATATGTGGGTGGGAGGTTGGTATAATGGTTAGGGTGCTTACCTTACAGACACACGGTATATGGTTTAATTCTTACATGGGGTAATTAGCTAGGCTTAAAATGGCCCATAAGGGCAGCTAGCCTGGTACAAACCTATGCAACTATAAAACTATGAAACTCACAATATCAAAAGTCCATACAAAACTTGGAATCCTCTACAGATGCAAAAACTATCTACTCTCTACATTCCTCTATGCTTCTCCCATATTAATTAACATAAGTAAAGGAGATTTAAACAAATTAACCAGTTGTTATAACAAATTTGCAAAATTTGCTACTGACTAAGCTTTCAGGACCTACCATTGCCTAGCACTCTAACAACTATCCTGGCTGGAACTACCAAACTTACCTATAACAAACTTACAATTACCCACTAGAGCCTATACCACTCCGGAAAAACACTTGCACTAGAAGGACTTCTAAATCACTACACTAATAATTGTTTATTAAGATTCTCCAACAAAATGCTAGTAAAAATCACCAAAAGTAGGAATTGTTCAGGTGACTCCCTCTACTCTAGTGCCACTGCAAAAGTGTGGAATACCCATCCTCTAGAAACCTGGATTATAGAGAGTAAACATAATTTTAAAAACCTTCTTCAGACTTACTTAACCAGCTTCTGGAAATGTAACTAATCTGACCCAGGATAGACCAAACATCATACTGTTCACCATATACCTCACGTAGGCTGCTTCACATATTCTGTATGCAATGCACTCAAATGTGTGTTACGTCTATTTGTCAAGTCTTTCACTTGATCTTACAATTATACCTTAAGGTAGTGATGGATTTATTACCTCTTAACTATGTTGTCCTCCAATTTTCTTATGTAAAATTGTTCTTATGCATATTTTATATATTTAATTTTAAGTATATTTGAAAGAGTATGTTTCTGGTTTATTAATCTTGTACTGTAATGAGAAAGTTTTCTTTTACTGATCTTGTTCTGTATGGAGCTTTTCTCCCCAGGCCTCTACTGAAAATGAACAACTTACCCAGTCAGACTATCCTGGTAAACAAATGTAAAATAAATAAAAATAAAAATAAATAAATACTAAGCAATCAGTCTATAGGCTTTTATAGGCATAACCCATAAACTCCATTGAAAAGCTCCCCCCACCCTCAAGGAGGGCAACACAATATAAACTGTGGGATAATTTGAGGCTGCCCACTCAGTTATGTGTGTTTACCTCAAAGGTGACAAGGGTGCTATTCTGCTTGACAAGTAGTGGAAGTTTGTTCTAGAAGTGGGGAATATGAAGGAAAGCGGTTCTATAACACCAATGTGTCTTATTTACCTGTTGATGAAGGTTTAGTTCCTTTAACAAGGGGTTTGTTGAGCCATTTGTTTGATGGTTGGAGTTCAGATTTTGTTTCTCAAAAAGCTGGGTACAGATCATCACTGTGGAGTCTATATGAAACTGAATACAGAGAGAGAGGGCTGCCATTCTGTTTAGGTAACTGAGGGTTTGAGGCCACCGAGATTTGTAATTGGGTATGTCTGAGGTCTTCCAAGATTAGTGATATGTTTAGACCAATACATGCCAAAAGGAGTATTATATTCTATAATGGATTTGATGAGAGTTGAGTGAAGGAGAATGAAGGCCTTGTTGGATTTAGAGGAGATGCCTTTGGAAATTAGATGAGCCAGATAGAAAGCTTTTTTAAACTACTGTGGTGATACGATGGTGAAAAGATAAGGAATTATCAACACAAGTGAATAGCTCCATTATGACAGTAGCTGATTAGAGGGGTGTGTCACCTATATGGTATGATGTAAACATTTTTCTACCAAATTGTATTACATTATTTCATGTTAGTTTGAGACATTTTCTTTTGAATGTTTTGTTAATACAGTCTAATCCATGTTGTAGCAGTTGAGGAGCAGTGGAGGATTCATGCAACACATAATTTGCAGTCATCTGAAAACTAAAATACCACAGGCCAGGAGTGTTGGCATGAAGTTCAGACAAGATAGATGCCAAATAGGAGAAGATATAACACTGAATCCTGTGATACACATTGGTAACTTTTACTAAATTCAGTTCTAGCTAGTAAGTACACTGCCTGGGTGCCAGCAAAGATGAAACTATGAAAGTCTGAAAGAAAATCATCTGGAAAAAGTAAAGAGAAAACAATGACTGGAAAGAATCCTGCAGCTATTCATCAAAAAGCAGCTCAAGCTCCGGCTTTGGCACAAGACATGGCTTCCAGTAATCTAGAGGAAAAACAAAGTCAAATGTCCTCAAAGCTGATTAAAATAAACAAAACACCGAAGGAGTATATTAACTCAAATAATAAAAGATTGGAAAAAATGGAAGAACCTTTAAACAGATATTCAGATGAGCTGACAAAACTGCAAAAATCAGCCATTGAAATGAAGAAAAGGCTGGCTGGGTATGACTAGTCAAGAAGAGATATTTCAAAAAATGGTAGAATCAGAGGACAGAGTACATAGGAAAAAACTGACCCCTGGATTCATGAAGCTCGGCACAAGGCCGGTGTAAGGCCTGCGCCGGCCGTACGGTGTATATATGGTGTAGTAGCGCCATATGCATATTAATGAAAGTGCGCTGCCACCACATCCACGTGCATAGGACACGTGCGCGAGTGCATGGGGCGTTACTAAGCTGCGCCCGGAGGCGTGTCAATGTCGGCTGTCGATGAGCAACCTAAACTGCTGAATATTATAGTCCACCTGCAATAGTAATCGCACCTATCAGTGTCTGTGGATAATGAAACGTATGCAAAGCATGCAAGACAGTTCTCGGCCACACAAAATGGAGAACCAAACAGAAATGCATGCAACACAATATGAGTTTCCGTCCATGGAACAATTGACATTTAAAATCGTGTGTCCGTAATGTACTGCACTGTAAGTAGGTATACCCAGTGGAAGTGAAGCGCATCATGTCATCGCGCCGCCAGTACACACATCTAGCCCCATGGGCAGGGTCACCAGCAGTCCCACAGTGGTAGTGATAGTACACAGCTGGGCAGTTGTGGCTATAAAACAACCGTAAAGAAACCTGACAGTCCAAATTGTATACCAAACACACACAAACATATGTATATTAAAATGTGCTATACACATGAACAGGAACGTAACCAGCACATACACATAGGATGCTATATGCGGAACCGGGATATCCAAAAGCAGAACCCATGCATGCAAATGCAATACGCAACAACCCCTGTATAGCACATAACCCGCACCCATGTCCGAATGTCCACCAAATCCAGCTACCAGCCTTGCGCATCCGTACACCTACACATAGCGAGTATTCCCCATATGTAGTAGGAAGTATTGTCATAGGCCGTGTCAGGATTGCAAATATGTATCCCACATTTGTAAACATCCCATCACAGTTACGTAAATCCAAATGCCCGCGCGTTCATGTTTCGGCCAAATGTGTGTACATCCCGCATGGGATAAGTAATCTGTTGAAACCTCAGAGTTGTTTACACGCCACGGTGTCTAGTACTGTACACATCTGGACAAAACATGTATGTGTAGTCACGGTACTGTTCAGTTTCTAGACAGACATGCAAAACATACTACGCAGGATGGAACAGCTGTCCACCATGCAGGTCTCCCCACTAGGGTTGCCACCTGTTCAGATGCCCAAGGTGGGACATCCGTTGTAGAAATGTGAGAATTTGCAGGATAAAACATACCCCCGGCCAGTGCAAAGGACAGAATTACACTTGTATGCCAAGATAAAATCTTATTCCATAGCATTTGAATACCTTATGCTATCCCAAATAATAGTTATGTGTACCAGATACAAAATACCTGTATCATGCAACTAGTAAAGAAAATAAGAAATATATTATTGTCTTAAGTTCACAGGACATTTGCCATGTCTTAGGTTTCGTCGCAGGACACAACTGTCCAAAGTGGGACCTCCCCTCGCAAAGAGGAACAAGTGGTAACCCTACTCCCCACTGAATTATCGACAGTATATATTCAACTCAATCACATACCGACACCACCTCTCAACCTATTACAGCAACAAAATCTGGACAAAGCCTAAAAGGATGGGTGGACAAATAGGGACAGATGTAATTACTGCTCTCACAAACTTCGGAAGTTCACAGAATAATAGTATGTACATTAGCATGAAATGTTGTGAAGGATGTGGGGTAGTCCCCGAGTATTACAGAGGTCCATACATTTATACTGTAACAAACCTTCACATATGTTGACTGTACTACTGCATACCTGTAGTTAATTCATAGTTAAGTCATGTGCAAAATAATAACCCTCGTAAGAATGAATACAGGAAATAGTCAAATGTGAATGGGAACACCACTCACCGTGGATTATGTATTGTAACCACCCCCACCCATATTATGTAGTGCCAACATTGAAAGCTGCTGACAGGTGCCCAAACACCTGTGTCTGTAAACACAGATAAAATGTTTAAAATGGACAAACCCTGTCCATGTGCTTTGTTTGACATTTGAACACGGTCAGGGCATTTCTGTTCACCAGGCGGACAAGCCTAAACCCAGATCACCACATGAACACCCTGACAATTAAAGACCTGTATGTGTCAGGACTATAAGCCTTGGGGTTCTGAATATCCCTGCAGTGATTAAATATGCAGCTTGGGTCCAGAGCAGTAGGGAATAGGGAATGTGTAGCATGTAGTACCGCATTTTTCCCAGCAGGAGAATGGATGCCTGTGTCGTAAGTGAAGCGGTGAGGCATATGTTAATGTAGCTATGTACTATGGGTATGCATATAAATGAGTCAGAACACCAAATGTATAGTGGTTACAGCATCCGGCCAACGTGAATGCAGTCCCGGTTCAACTACGACTACAGCACATATAATGTGAAAGTGTAATGAATGCGTCTGTGCTGTACAGACAGTTAAATATGTAAAGGTGAACATGTGTTTCGCATACGTCCGTTAACCGGATTACAGATAATTTACTGGTACTGTCACAAGTAATAAAGCCCACGTAAGCACAAAGACTTAGTAAACATATGTAACCCACAATAAGGATATGCATGTGTGCCTGCGCGTAACCCACAATAAGGAAATGCAAGTGTGCCTGTGCGTGTGTGATCCGCTCACAGCATAGTAAATGAATGCTGTTTCCCCCACGTTAGATATACATGGCTCAAACCTGTTAACCCCGTAAAGTATGAAACCGGACAAAGGCATGCAAACTACCGGTACAAATAGGGACAAACCCCAGATATGTGCCAGAACAAACATAGAAAGTGGATAGAATAACGGGTGTGTCAGTAGCATGGATTCTCTGAAGGGTATGCAGTCGTAACCTGAACTGCTTGCCAGTATTTCCCACCATAAGTCTCAAATGAAATGCCACTACATTGCCAGATAGACACAAGTTTATGTAAAACACACCGAAGATAAAGAGGCAACCAGCTGTACACTCTGCGACAATCTGTACAGTGGAAAGGTATGGTATGGATATAGATATATGTGTATACACATAATCCACGGACGTAAACCAAAGCAAGTTATGAAATAAGGATTGTACATGTATATATGTATACACAACAGACATATGTCCCATAGATATGACATATGTACATAAATAGGCCACGTTATAGCTAATATGGGTAGACAAACAGACATGCACGAAAGGTGAATAAACCGTTGCCTTCCAAACCATTGGCCAGAAAGTGACAGTCCAGCAAGTTCTACACTTTAAACATGCATATAGCTGTCCATTGCAGGACCCCAAAAATTGATCCATACGTAGTGTCAACTGACATTGACGCAAAATAAGTGACCTCAGCAAATATGATATAGCTGTACATGCAACAGTAGCAGGTGCAAGGGTGATGACACATGTGTCGATAGAATGTATGACGTACAAACTGATATCCAGAGAGTGGGGAGTGCATATAAGTGTCTCCACACTTCAGTACCGCTCACATTAAACATGTGTAATGGGTACTGTAGAGGGTTGTCAGGTATGGCAATCATGGATATGCAGAAATGGGCCTAGGTGTTGTTTGGCAGAGATTTCGTAGGCCCGCCCCATGGGAGTGATGTGGGTATAGCACACGCCTATATTCTCAATAATGGGGCAAACCATCCACTGGATTTTGTGTAAACCATTTGGGGAATATGTAGGGCCCTATATCAGTGTCATGTAGGCGATTATCATGGATGAACATGCGTACGACCAAGATGGTAACCATAACTGGCAAACTGTCAGAATAAGACAGCTGCACTAAGGCATAGTACATGAAATACAAATAGGGACTATATTAGATATACCCCAGACAAAGTCAGAACATTGTGAGAATACTGGCGTAGCCAGGAATACGAATGTTATGAGTGTTACTAATCACGTAATGGAAATGTCAGTCACTATTATCTAACCGCACAGTTCGTAATGCCTTGCCAGCAATTTACCAGAAAGGCACATTACTATCACAAATGTAACAAGGGCAAAGGTCAAACAGCAGGGCGTTTACCCATAATGTGTACAGGTTAGGGGTATGAAGGTAACCTGTCCAAAATACATGTACAGAACTAGTGATACTAGGTGGACAGGTGAGAAGAAAGACATCAGGACAAATGAGAAAACATGTACAAGTCATACACATGTAGTCCGACAAATGTGAATGACAACGTATGCCCTGTGAATGTCAATGTGGAAGGTTAATAGACACAAAAGTAATGTGTCCCTCAGGGTGTCATGCAGTGTCACCGTAACAATGTCCAGTCCCCCATACTCATACGTGAGTTCTGCCACTGACGGAAAGCGCAAATACCGGTGCACACATACGGTACATGATAGACTAATTAGTGTGGATAAGCAACTGTTGGCCTGTGTGAGGAATACAACTCTCTGGGTGGGTGTGTCCTGCAATATAAATGTAATGGCATGTGGCCTGTGATGCCGCCATACAGTGTGTGTATTGGTGTCAGAAAGTTGATATCTTGTATCAGACACATACTCCGCAACTGTACAGATTTATGCAGAATGTGCAGAGTTTTGCCTCATATGTTTGGTGTGTTCCACGTAACATCAGTACCATTCTGGCACATTCCTGATAACTGAAGTCATGAAATAATGACAAACATGTGATTAAGACACCAAATCCATCAGAAAAGCCATACTAATGCAAAACCTATTATTGTGTCAACTATCTACGTTTGTAAGAGCAACATGTCAATACTGCCCCTATGTGTCCCACTATCAGATAAGGCCTTGTCCAGAAGTTTGCTCTAGGAGGTGGAGTGGTATGATCAGAAACAGATACATGTGTGAGGAAACAGCATTATCGACTGCAAGATAATGCAGAAGGTATGAAATGCGCTGCAGTAGGACGTTCAGTACTGTCCGCAGGTATGTGCTGACATGTCAAATGACACAGCAGTCTACATGAAGTACCTATAGGGCTGTCACCTTTACAAATGATGATAGTGGGACATACCCACAGCCATGCACACAGCACAAATAGACATACACACAGCAAAACTAGGCCATGATACACGAAGCCTCCGGCATGTACGAGTACAGTGAGAGTACAGCAAGGATAGATGTCTGCCAAGATATACAGCAAATGCCTGTAAGGGCGTGTAACACCGCCCGTAACATGGACGTTGCATGGATAATGTTGCGATTTGCAACATACCCCATTGGTATGTGAAAGCTATGCAAATATGCGATACATGAAACAGTCAGCTGTCCATGCAAGAGCAGAGTTATGGGCAGAAAATAGATTTTTATATATATATATATATATATATATATATATATAGAGAGAGAGAGAGAGAGATATAGACATACACACACAGACACACACACACACGTGGCAGGGCTGGTAATCGAACTTACAGATTACTACCCTATCACACTACAGCATGATGCATTTACAGAACGCGCTACCGAGATTACTAAACACAGCAGACCCACAGGCATTCTACTAGGTGCATGTCAACATCCACAAAGACAAAGACGTCAGCAGGATATATCCGTGGTGCGAAGCGTCTAAAAGCATAACCTGAGTCCCCAGGCGGATGGGAGCATGCACACACACACACACACACACCCACTTGGCAGGCCTGGAAATCAAACTTACACCTAACTACCCTATCACACTACAGCATGACGCATTTACAGAATGCCCTTCCGAGATTACTGAACACAGCACTCCCAGAGGCATACTTCTAGGTGGGTGACATCATCCGCAAAGGCAAAGACGCCGATAGGGAATGTATGTGTTGTGAGGCATGTAAAAGCATTACTGTGTCCCCAGGCAGCTGCAAACACACACACACACACACACACACACACACACACACACACACACACACACACACACACACACACACACACTTTTGGCAGGGCCGGGAGTTGAACATACACCTAACTACCTTATCACACTACAGCATTACGCATTTACAGAATGCGCTACCGAGATTACTGAACACAGCACTCCCAGAGGCATACTTCTAGGTGGGTGACATCATCCGCAAAGGCAAAGACGCCAATAGGGAATGTATGTGTTGTGAGGCATCTAAAAGCATTACTGTGTCCCCAGGCAGCTGGAAACACACACACACACACACACACACACACACACACACACACACACACACACACACACACACACACACACACACATGCTTGGCAGGGCCGGGAGTTGAACATACACCTAACTACCTTATCACACTACAGCATGACGCATTTACAGAACGTGCTACCGAGATTACTGAACACAGCACTCCCAGAGGCATACTTCTAGGTGGGTGACATCATCCGCAAAGGCAAAGACGCCTATAGGGAATGTATGTGTTGTGAGGCATGTAAAAGCATTACTGTGTCCCCAGGCAGCTGGAAACACACACACACACACACACACACACACACACACACACACACACACACACACACACACACACACACACTTATAGGTTCATAGGTTCATAGGTTCATACTAGGCTATCTGCCCAAGGGCATTTATAAGCCTAGCCCATAGTTATGTGGCTTTCGCCACCCCTTTAGTTTGAATAAAAACTATGCCTATCATTTTGCTGTGCCTCTGTCAAGCAGTGACACTGAAGTAATCCCTGGGGTATATCTGCAATCTCCCATCCATTGGTCAAGATTCCTCTTGAACAAGGCCAGAGAGGTGCTCTGCCTCACATGTACCGGGATTTTGTTCCACAGCATAGGAGTCTCTGGGTGATGAATCTGTCCCTCCAGCACGTTCTATTTATAACCATGTCAAGGTTTAAGTCTCCGCCCTTGTGGTTCTGAGGGATCTAGATTTTTGAGGTGAAGCATATTCATCAAATCTGGGTTTGACATGGCCTTATATGTCAGGCACAGGTCACCTCTGAGCAAGCGGTATGAGACTGAATAGAGCTGGAGTTCTTTCAGTCGGGCAGCATAAGACATATTTTTGAGACCCTTTATCCTTTTGGTGAGGAACTTTTGGGGCCTTTCAAGCTGCAGCAGGTGTCTGGTCAGATGCATTCGAACGGGCATTGTACTCAATCATAGGTCTAATGAGTGATGAGTACAGGGGACGATGACCTCCCTTGATCTAGATGTGAATCCCTTCATGATCAGGTGGGCGATATAGAAGGTTTTCCTAACTACTTTAGCAACATGAGTGTCAAACGAAAGGCTACTGTCAACCTGGGTCCCCAGTTCCCTGATGACTTTTTCTGTGCTCAGTGGATTGCCACCTATATGGTAGCTAGGGGTAACCTTGTTTTTCCCGAAGGGTATGACTATGCATTTTTTGGCGTTTAACTTCAGGCCATGGCTCTGGCACCAGTTATCCATTTCTGTGAGGCCCTTCTGGAGGATATCTGTGTCAGATGTGTTTTCGACTATGGCGCCCTGTTTGCAGTCATCTGCAAACTTTGTCAGCCATAACCCGCCTGTGTTTGCTTGTACTTCAGAAAAGTAGATGCCGAACAAGAGTGGACCCAGGACTGAGCCCTGTGGGACACCACTTGTGACAAGCTTTGAGTCTGACATGGCTCCAGCAACTCTGACCCTGTGGGTTCTGTCACTTAGCCAGTTTGCAACCCATCTTGTGATGTATGGGTTTACATTCAAGCTGATGAGTTTTTCGATGATACCTGAGTGGGGTATTGTGTCGAAGGCCTTTGCCAGGTCGAGGTAGGCTGTATGTACTGCCTTTCCCTCATCAATGGCCTTGGTGACTGTCTCGAAAAAGTCAACCAAGTTTAAGAGGCAGGATCTGCCTTTGACAAAGCCAAACTGGGTTGGATCCAAAGTCTGCAAGTTCCCTATGTCTTTATTTATGAGTTCCATTATGATCCTCTCCATGGCTTTGCAGATAAGGCTTGTCAAGCTAATGGGGCGGTAATATCCAGGGTCTGTGGAGGCACCGCCCTTATGAAGTGGGACCACAGTCGCCGTGCGCCACTCCTTGGGTACGTATCCTGAGGTGAGGCTAAGATTAAACAGCTGTCCTAACTGTGGGTTTAATTCCTCGTTGAGTTCGTGAAGCACACAGCTGGGGGACACCATCCAGTCCCATGGATGCTGTGTTTTTTGCCTTAGTGAGGGCAGTTCTCACCTGGGCGTTGGAGATGTTTGGGGGGCTACAATCCTCTGGAATAGATATCTCTCCTTTGGGGGGGGGGGGGGGAGAAGTTTGCACTGAACCTGTCAGCCAGTATGTTGGCAATGTGTGTAGGTTCAGTAATTTTCTCATCATTTTGAACTAATTCTGAGCATATCTGGGAGTTTCCTCCTAGGTTTCTAACATAGCTAAAGAAGGCCTTATGATTCTCTTTAGAGTCCTTGGCGATTTTTCTCTTAAAATTTGCCTTGGATGATTTTATGAGAGCTCTTAGTTTTTTACTTATAATGATCAAAGGTGTCTTACCTTTCAAAGATTTTGCTCTATCTTGTAGTAGCTTCCTTCTTTTGTTGTAGAGCTTGTTTATGGCTGGGGTCCACCAGACTGGACGCTTGCCTTTGGTACAGAGAGTCTTAGTTTTGTTTGGGATTGCCTGATCCATGCAGTCCTGTAGGTGCTGGTAGAAGGCATTTGTAAGTGATTCAGCAGTTTGAGTAATGTTTACCACTGGCTCAGGGGCCTTAAAGGAGACCACACTAGTTTTTAGAAGTGTGAAATCGGCTTTGAGAAGTTTTTCACTGTGGTCTTTTTTGTTTCAGGTGGGGGCGGGATGAGGACCTCCAGCGAGATTAGTTTATGATCTGATCTCACTAGTGAGGGGTATACTTCCGGTGTTGAACATTTTGATCCCATGTTCGTGATGATGAGATCAAGTATGTTTTCTCCTCTTGTGGGGATGGTGACTAGTTGTTCCATGGCATTTGAGTTTATGAACTCCAGGAATCTTTGGGTTAGAGTGTTCGGGCTTGAGTAGTGTTCCCAGTCTATATTAGGGTAGTTGAAGTCACCTAGTATGATGGTGTTTGGAGATACATTTATCCCCTCCAATACTTTCAGGAAGGCCATGTGAGGTTCCTGAGTTTGAGAGGGTGGCCTGTAACATGCTACAAATTGCAGAGCAGTCTTGCCTATGGTTAATTGCACCTGGATGGTCTCCGATGCATCATGCGTTGCCACCAACCTTGAGGTGTGGGTGTCCTTTATGAATATGGACACCCTCCTTTCTTGGTGTTGTCCGGATTTTGGGGCCGAACATGATATGAGGTGAAACCTGTTAGTGCTGGGGTGCTCTCAGGAGCCTTGAACCAGGTTTCTGTCACAGCACAGACATCGATGTTCTCCATATTGAGAAGGGCCTCGAGTGCATGCATCTTGAGATTGAGACTTCTGGCATTGAGCAGCATTACCCTTAGTTTTTTTCCTTTTGGTGTTCTAGGGTGGTAGGTTTAGAATTTGAGCCTTGCCTAAAAAGGCACTATGGGGTGGCAAGAGCCTTTGCCAATATCCGAAGCCCAGGGTGACAGGTGCAAGCCGTCCCTGCGAAGCAGCGTGGCTTGTCCAGCATGTCATCCCAGGCAGACAGACATTGATCCCTTTGAAAGACACCAGAATTTAAGCCAATTATTAAAGCTGATCATCTTATCACTGTATTGTGGCATCATTCTAGGTGAAGGTAGGATACTGCTCAAGGTCAGGGTCATACCTGCCTGGGCTACATAATCAGAGAGCTCCTCGATGTCCCTTTTCATGTAGTCCAAGGAGGTACATCTCAGGTCGTTGACACCAGCGTGGACAATGACTGAGTCGTACTTGTACCTGCTGTTGAGAGACCTGAGTGCTTGTGTTATGTGGTGGATTCTAGCGCCCGACAGGCAGATTACTGTGACCTTCTCTTTACTCAGTCTGGTGAGCGGGACGTCAGTGTGTCTGACTATGGAATCACCAATGACAAGTTTGTCTGGCATTTTGTTTGGCCTTAAGGGCTGTGACTGTTTGACACTCTGACTGTGTGGTCTATGTGTTGCATGTGTTGGATCGTGAGGTGGTAGTTGTTTGGGTGTCTGCTTTGGTGGCCTCTGCTGTTTTGGTAAATTTTTGATCAGAGCCTCCGAGTATGTCTTTGTGTGAGTATGTGTATGATTTGAAGTTGTGATGGTACCATGTGTGACTGGGTATGTATTGCGTGTGGTTATCTTCTCAGGGCCTTGGCAGGGCCGGGAGTTGAACATACACCTAACTACCTTATCACACTACAGCATTACGCATTTACAGAATGCGCTACTGAGATTACTGAACACAGCACTCCCAGAGGCATACTTCTAGGTGGGTGACATCATCCGCAAAGGCAAAGATGCCAATAGGGAATGTTTAGAGAGTGAGCAGTCTGAAAGCATATTACTGTCCCAAGGTAGACGTAGACAAACACGGCAGTGCTGTCATCGGGCCAACTAAATATCTACGGAGCACTACAACGCTAAATAGATACGGGATGCGCCACAGACAGTACACCCTTCGAGACAGCAACCAGTGTGTTCAATGTAGGCATCCATCGTGACATTGAAAATGGACATCTGTTGCCTGGATGACCACCATGGCTATACAGGATGTCAATGGCCATGCCCACACGCTTAGTATCACATGTCTGTTTGGAATGTACTGTGTGTCCATCTACACAATGGCGTACTGGGCATGCTCACACACAGCAGTTGCAAAGGGCCGTCTAGCATGCACACGGAGTCTAATCACGGAAGGGCGCAGTGTAGAATGTACTGTGTGTCCATCTACACAACGGTGTACTGGGCATGCTCACACACTTAGCTGTTGCAAAGGGCCATCTTGCATGCAGATGGAGTGTAAACACGGAAGGTCTCAGATTGGACTGTACCATGTGTCCATCTACACAACAGTGTACATGGACTGTACTGTGTGTCCATCCACACAACAGCATACTGGGCATGCTCACACACTTAGCTGTTGCAAAGGGCCGTCTTGCATGCAGATGGAGTGTAAACATGGAAGGTCTCAGATTGGACTGTACCGTGTGTCCATCTACACAACTGTGTACATGGACTGTACTGTGTGTCCATCTACACAACAGCATACTGGGCATGCTCACACACTTAGCTATTGCAAAGGCCTGTCGTGCATGCAGATGGAGTGTATACACAGAAGGGCACAGTACAGAAGGGCACAGGAAGGTATAACTGTCCTCACGCACAGGGCGGTCACACATGCAGCAACCTGTACACACACAGCTGCCATCACAGCTGTCACAGGTGCAGGTCACACACGTACACACTGCAGTGTACACTGTAGCTGTCAAGTCAGCACCATGTCATCAGTGCAGCACTACACAGCCTTACAGTACCACAACACCATGTGACACATGACCACTGGGCTGTACAGAGGTGTACACCAGCTGTGCAGAGTACACATGTACCAACAGAGATCCAACAGGTGTTATGCATTGCAATGATACCAGTATACATGCACAGGTTGGCTCAAGACATACCACGGCCCTTACACAGCTGTGACACTTGACTGTTGCTGTACACCAATGAACACACATCTGGATATGTCATACATGTGATTGTGTGGATGTGTGCATGGACTGCACACACAACACATACATACATAGCCTGTGATGTACCTCGTGCATAACAGTGGCCTAATCAATGCTACACACATGAATGGAAGGTGGGCCCATGTCTGTTGAATGCCCACACTACAGGGGGTAGCAATGTTGACCGGGACACATACCCTTGTACTGGTCGCCTGTGACACCCGTGATATCATACCACAGTCCATGTGTTATGCATGTCAACACACATGTCCACCAATAGCAATGCATACAAACACGGCAACAGGAGACACATGTGACATCTGTACTGTGCATGCAGCAACCATGCATGTGCAGTGGGCGATGTCAGTACCAAAGTTGCACCAACCTACGACATGCAGTCGCAATGCAGACCCATCATTGACACCTGTATACGCTGACATACAAACAGCACATATGGAGGGATGTGTGTACATAACATGGTGTACCACCTGTGTAGATGTATGTGTGCAGAAGGTGGCTCACAGTTGTGTCACACACCATCCTATCATGCCATGTGCAAACAGCACGCTATGTCGCTGTTACGTGATGGTGCTGACATAATGCATACACAGCGGTCAGGTGTTACAAACTATATGTCACATGGCACCTGTAACACCTACAACCTCCTGTGTGCATATAGCAGCACATTTGCCAGATATAGCATTGGTACACATAATGCAATCAATACCGCTGCATGTCTATCAAACGTGTCATCATATGGCAGGTGTATAATTCCCAGTACTGCCATGTGTGTCTGAATGTGTGACCAGAGATGCCACATATTGCAGGGAATATGTCCCAGTTGTTACACAACCTTGTACACCATTGTAGAGATCTGTACATACGTCAGTGTGGGAAGCATGATGTCGGCTGGTGTGGTGCATCACACACGTCGGCTGTCCGTATACACATGTGTGGTCACCACAGTGTGTGTGTGTCTGTATGTATGTGTGGTGCTTGGTGTGAGGGTGTATGCTAATATACGGTGAGAAATGATCACTAACCCCACGTGGTGACTAACCCGTAATGGTGATGCATTGCACTACCCTGTTGATGCCATAGGTCCCAGCCATACTGGCTACCTGTGCATGTTCCTTCTCTGTGACACGTCGTGTGGGTGCATAGTACTGTGAGGGTGATGACCACATAGGCAAGGGTCCCCACCTGCACACTATGGGGTGTGCGTTATAGTGGTGTACACCCTGTGAATGTGGCCATGTTTCCATACTGTTACAGGGTCCTTCTGCTGCACAGTGTGGCCTCCAGCTACCAAGTGTCACCTCACAACATCATTGGCCAGACCGCTGTTTACAACCCCTGCACCATGTCACCATACCTGTAATGTGTCCTGCTATGTATGTCACGTCTCTGTCCAGTGTAGCCTGTGGCACTGACCACATGCATCAGGTGCAGTATATGTGCGGACATCTGTGTCATGTTGGAGTTTCCAACAGTCAGGTTGAGGGTACATGTAGCATGCTGATATTGCCAGACGTGCCTGTGAGCAATCCACAGTTACATGTGGGGGACTGCAAACACTACCTGTAGGCACATGCAAGTACACCATAGGAGGGAACCAGAGTATCACAACCAACATGGTGCTACAGATGTAACCGAGACACATACCGTGAACACATCACAATGCATGCTGCACCTGCACTACATGGTATGACCGGTGCATGCCGACAGTACACAACCTATGTCACATACACATCTCTCAGTTACACACACAACAACTGCAACATACACATCCCTCACTATGCATACCCAGGTAATATCACATACCCATCTCTCAGTATTCACACACAACCACTGCAACATACACATCCCTCACTATGCATACACAGGTAATATTACATACACCTCTCACTATGCTGCTCACCCTGTGCATCAGAATATTTGTGCATAACCCTGCACTGATGGTGTGGATGACAGGGATGTGGCACAGGCTTCATCATATGCACAGGGTGATATGTTTGCCAGGGGCATAGGCTGCACCAATGGATAGCATCATGTGTGTGTGTGTAAGGGCCAGTGAGTTGACTGGACATGTCTGTGCAGAATGCATGTGGATGTTGTGGAGCCCTACAGTTGTGTTTGCTGTGTACGTGTATGTGTGTACACAGTTCTGCGATTTGTGAGGCCTACACGGGGTATAATTGACAGCCCCAGATTGTACAGAGCAGGTTGTACAGCTCACTGTGTCGTCCATGGCCACATGACCTGTGCCTGCCTGGGGTTGCATGGGCACTACCAGGTGGAGGTACAGAGTGGCTACTGTCCGACGACACATGTCCGCTGGAACTGTATCCCTGCTGAGAATGTCCAGGGCCACGTCCACATAGCCTGCTGTGTCCTGGTGTTGACAGCGCAGCACCAGCTGCACTGCTACTGCTACCGGCACTATGGGAGCGGGCATGTGAGGTGGCACGCTCACGTTGACCTACATTAGGTGGTGTTGCCGGCCTATGTCCACATGGCCTACGCCTCACTCCTACCAGATGTTCCAGCACAGACAGCTCCCGCTCGCGGATTGCCATGCCTTGGTCAAGGATTCTGACCATTTCACCTAATCGCCTATCCAGAACATTAGCAATCTGCTGTTGAGCATTTGCCAATGCCTGGATGTTGTCATTTAGGGTATGGATAGCAGCCCTCTGCAGCCTCTGCCCTTCTCTGTTCTGCCGTTCAGCACGTGCCTGTGCCGCCATTACAGTCTGGAACATGCGTCTGGTGATACCAACTGCTGCGCTCTGTCCTGCAGGTGCATGTCTGCCAGAGGTCCCCCTACGAGCAGCACCAGCCATATGCCTGTGTGGCACATCTGCAGTCATTACACTGACACCATGGTGTGTAGACACACCTTCTGTAGCCACCACACATTCCTGTTCCACGCTAACAGATGCTGACTGTCCTTCCTCTATGGCCACTGGTGATGCGGTATGTGTTGGCAGCAGAACTGTGTGCGGGGAAGAGGGGGACATAGCTGGGATGGTAACCATTGGCACAGATTCAGCCCCTGACAACCCTGCCTGTACCTCATACATATGTTCATCACCGCTAGTATCTGTGGGGACACTAACATCAGATGGACCGCAGGAGGGTAACGCACCTACATCACCTATGAATGCAAAGAAATACTGTAAAGTACAATAGACACAGACACACACACACACACACACACACACACACACACACACACACACACACAAAAACACAGACACACACGCACACACAAACACAGACACACACACACACACACACACACACAAACACAGACACACACACACAAACACAGACACACACACACAAAGACAGACACACACACACACGCACACACAAACACAGACACACACACACAAACACAGACACACACACACAAACACACACACACAAACACAGACACACACAAACACAGACACACACACACCATGCATGTGATTTGTCAGATGGCATGCAGCATGCCTGCGATACAGCAGAGGGCATGCAGCTCAGACATTAGTGTTAGTAAGCATACCTCTCTGGGGTGCACACTACAGCAAGCAGGTGTCATATCAGTAGCCATGCAGTTCACACAATCATGGTAGTATGCATGCATCCCCGTGATACACCATGTGGCCCAGACAAGGATAACAGTACACATGGCTGACGTGACCTTGACATGTAATCTGCTGACATGTGCATTAACATGCATACATGTCTGACACAATGGTGTCCTGACACATGTACAGCATCATAATGGGCATCACATTGCAGTGTTGTGTGTATGCCCTACAGATAGAATGCATGTTTAGCAAATGTGCATGAGCATGGGAGGGTAGTGTGAGCCATCTACATTGCTATACAGTGTGAAGTACAGACACTGTGCCATTGCATGGCATCATGAGGCATCTATGTTGCTGTAGAATGCATAATATGTACACATTGCATAGCCTTAACTGCAACACAGTCATGATGTTCAACAGATCGTATATGGTAGACTTCAGTGACACCTCCAGTAGCTGTGCACAGGCTTTTAGTTTGTCCAGTGTACCACATCAACTGTATAATCGGTCAACTAAGGCTATAATTGGACCATGTGTGGACAATGTGCAACAGGGTGTATACACATCCCAAGTACTGTGTGGCTACATGTCTCTGGCCATCCCCCATGGTCATGTGTGTACATGTGTTAGCCAATTGTGTGTGATGGGCATCTATCTCACATGTCTGTGTTGTCCCATATGACATACACCCATAGATGTCAGATATGTCACAATCCACAGGGTTATGCAGACAACGGGTTGTATGTTTGGTATGTGGGGTATAGGTCATGCGATAGTGTGACAATATTGCAGACAGAGCACTACATGTCTGGGATATGTTAGGTGGCGCATCACAATGTGTGCACCCAATGCAGGGGCATATGACACAGTGGTGACACCTGTGGGCTGCCCATTACACAGCTCACTGTGTGGTACTGTGTGCATACCACACATGTTGTTCCAATGCATACTACATATGCCTCCAGTGTAGAACACCTCCACCGTTGTATGCACAGCAGACCACACATGTCGCAATGACAAGTACTGTGGTTTCAAGTCGGTGTATCATTACATTTGTATATATTGCACATGGGTGGCCTGTGTGAATGACGGGTGGTGCGACCTGCATATCATGACTCGAACAAACATCAGGTGTGCAAGTGTTAACTGGCCACATGGCAAATAGATCTACACTGTAACATGCCTGATACTGATGACAGTCTCACCTGCAACGGACTCATGTCTGTGCGGCACGCCAGAGGTACCTGTATAGGGGTGACACACCAGTATGAACATTATCCATGACTGTATGACAGCCACAGGTTGTATTGTGCATGTGAACACATTCACCTGTGTAATAGCATATAGTATGCACATGTGTGCATACACAACGTAGCATACTGTAGTATGCAGCATGTGTGTCCACATACCTTGCATATGTTGTTACTTCACATAATGTACAGTGACACATGCAACTACATGGGATATAATAGCCATATGTGCAGTACTGACTTACCAGGCAACTCCAGGCTCATTGGTTGGGAGACACCCACCTCCACGATGGCAGCTAGTGTTTCTGGATGCTGTTCCTGGGTGTCCCCAGACTGGCCAGTAGCTCCTCGGTGTGTGTGTGAGTGGGGGCTGGGTTGGTGGCCCACCACCTGTTCCACCTTGTTCCCTGGCGATTGCAGTGGCACGCTGTTTTGCATGTCGTATCAAGTCCGTGCAGTGTCTGCGCACCTGCTGGTAGGTGCGGTTATGGCCACCCACATCATTCACCCTCCTGCGTAGATCCTGCCACAGGTCATCCCGCTGCTGGGCATGCTGTGGCACATGGCTGAACAACAAGTCATAGTTGTCATGGAGCTGTGGGATGAGGACATCATCCTCCTGGCGGGTGTATGCTGGGAGGCGTGTACGGGGCATTATCTGTAAGACATAATTATGGTGACAGGTCACAGTTTCAGAGATGTACAGAGATACTGCTGCACAAACATTTCTATGACATCTACTACATCTGCACAGTTATCTTTGCAAAGCATCATGACACTGACACAACTGACGTGTTTGTGTCACACATGTCACACCCATTATGCATTGGATATCATCACCATATATGTGTGTCACCTCATTACAGTGTTCATACTCCATGTAAATGCTGTCTTGCTGTGGGCATGTCTATTTGCCTGCACTTGTGTTCTTACCTATCTGCACATGCCTGGATGTGTCCACGGTACTACTGTTGACCTGGATGCTGTGTATATGTCACATATCAACACAGACACAGCCATAATGGACTTGAGCAGTGACAATGCACACATACGCATGGACACCTGTACATGCATGTGTTTTGCCATATATATCTACACAGCAATGTACAACTGTTCACCATCCTGCCACGGATCGCCTGTATTGCACATGTGATAGACATGGGACAATGGCTAGTCAGACAACATTCGCAGGGATGGTTATCAACCATAGCATGTGTGGGCATGGTTTCCAAGCTGTACAAGACAGCCATTATGCCACCGCAAGGTGCATCAGTGCCACATTACTGATCCAGTCAGTTGATAGTACATCTACCATGCGGCCATCTCACCATGTATGACTGGGATGACATGTGCAGCTTTGATGGACAGGGTTGCATGGTATGGTGGGAGTATGTCACATATATGGCACAGGGATCTGTCCAGCCTGTGGCGATCCTAGTATTAGGATGGTGGCTGTCCATGACATATGTCTTATAGATCAGGATATGGACATGTAGCATGTCCATCATCATGGTGTAGCAAATGTCCTTCTGCAAGGTAGACAGCATGCTGCATAGTGGAGGTGAGGATTGTGAAGGCTGGTATCGCACATCCATGCATAGCCATTACCCCTTACAGGTGGTATGTGATCCAATATTGGTCACCACAGTGCTGTATATGCCTGTCCAGTGATCTCCGTGCTCATGGATGGCACCCTGACATGAAATGGGTACCCCATATGACTACCTAAGTGGCCTGGAGACGTCACCATGTTGAGGGGTGCACTGCACAGCACCATCCCTTACACAGTGTCCATAATGTTGATCACAGCCTAGGTAGTAGTTTATGGGTACAGAGATGTTCACCTAGCGGTGACACTGCTGGTATCATCCATCAGACTGTGCACATGTGTCACACACCTCACCCACACAGCCCATTCTGTATGTTGTTCACAACACTGACACAGCTATACTGATAGGTCATGGCCATTCACAGCCTTACATACACAGATGCCTAACATTTGTCTGTGTGGTATGGGCTACAATGAGGGTGGGGTACAACACATTAACCCTGTTCTACTGTAGCTGGCACTGGTGTGCTGTGCACATGTCAGTCTTGCACCTTTTGTAGTTGTGAGTCTGTCAACAGGCCACTGGTGGAACACTCCTGTGACATGCAAAGGTATTTGTAATCAAATATCCGTGCTGTCTTGTACATCTGTACTGCTAACATCTACAGTGCTAATGGTTCATGGACATGCACACCATACTCAGCAGGGTTATAGTACGGTGCCACCCTAATTGACTGTCATCACCACTTGTGGGTTGATATTATCCAACACCCTATCTGTATTGTATGGTCATGCTAGGCACTTGTTCAGAACTTGTGAGCATGTCATGAGCTACTGATTACTATAGCACCCATTCCACACCATTTCCCACAGGTACACTGGCTGTCCTACACTTCCCAGCTTGTTTATGGTATAACAGCTGTTCTACACACGTAACGCACATATCCTGTGGGACATGGTTGTATATACAGGCATGTCCAACTGTCACATACCAGTGCTGCTGCCTGTCTATATGAGGGATATGTCGTACATGTGGCAATAAAGCAATTGTCTCATGTACACATTCAATACTCACCTCCCAACATACGGCACTACAGCCTGTGGGGGATGCACTTCTGCAGCCGTGCTGGGGGCATAGCTCGCAGGTGTACTTCATTACGAGGAACGTACCTCATATGGGGTTCTAAAAGGTGCATGTTCCTCAAGGTTCCACATTGGAAGGGTCTGTCACACATTCATTGTTGTAAATTGTTTACCTGCTAGCCATGGCTAAATAGATGGGAATCATATTAATTCATTAGAATATCTTTTTTATACGTAAAACCAGCCTATTTTAGCCATCATATGCCCTTCCTAGTTGAAGCTGCTAGTAAGCCAGTTGTAAGTGTTCCACATTTTGCCCATTTGTCACACAGTATGAGGGCTAATGTTCCTTAGTTTGGGGACAGGAGGTTGACAGCTATGGCTGGGGGTAATGCTGTCACCAACCCTGACTGCACCTGACAGTCATTTGGGGATGTGTAACATTTGCAACACACCCCACCCATCACATAGTCTCACATGATCTACACCACGGGCCACACCTACGAGGACAACTTGTGCAGTACGTCTCCATACTCACTGTAGGCACCAGAGGTAGCCCCCATCATGGAAGACAACATCACCAGCTTATAGCCCACAGACTCATGTGTGCCCATCACATACAGCCAATAATGAGTTATAACATTCACAACACACCAGTCATAGATGACTCCGGAGGGAGTCACACTGCAGTTCCACACAGCAGGCTACACAAGACTTTAGTCGTTACATCTTGCTGTCGGGTAACTGCTTCTGCAACATAACCTATGCACCCATGCCACACCTCACCAGGTACAATATGACTGTCATTCTCCATGTTAGTGTGACTGCCCTGTGATGCCATTTCACAGACTACATGTGCAGGGACATTCAATAGCTCACCAGTCTTATAGCCCTGAGGGTGTGGGCCAAGCCCTGAGGAGCATTTTGCATTCGTCCGGACACAATACCACTGTACAATGACTGACTGTGTCACTTCAACAGTTGCCTATGCTCCTGTTGTCATTCCACAGGCATCTGGTATCTGTCCGCTATGACTGACCTGGTCAAACATAATGCTGTGGCACAGATGACTTGCACCTGTCAGCCCTGGGAGTACAGCTCACATGTAAGGCACTTGCTGCTTCTATACTGCCTGTCTTGCACAGTTTTCAATAACTGTCACCAGCAAGGCGGTAACTGGCAGGCACGACATGAGGTCATGTGACACAATGCTTGCATCTTCCTCTGTGATGCACGCAGGCAAGGCACACCTTATAATGCACCACTCAAACATCTCTGCAGTGACTGGGACCTGCCTCTAGGCTCTGCAGAGTACACCTGCAATGACAGGTTATAGACAGACCATACCTTTCAGGCACATACCTGGACTGGCACACCCACAGCTGAGGGGTTCCCATATCCCACTATGTTTTGCACACATCCTGGCAAGTTACTTAGCACAATGCATCAGAGGTGCTCCACGTGCAACTAACTGTGTCTGGGACTGCTATACACATTATAACAAGTGACAGAGTCAACATCATACCCCACGGGTAACATACCTTCTATGTTGGTATAGTGGACAGTGAGCCTCAGACAGCTACTACTGATGTGTGACTGACACTACCCCACACTTCACTGGGATAGCCACTCATGTACAGACACATCCATGAGTCATACCCTCCGCTCTGCTGGGTCAACCCATACACACCACCTCCAAGACCTACATTACCCTTGGCATGAACACTACCACCATGTGACTGGTGTTACACACCTGGGGTTATCCCCTCATTGGTGGATTCCGAACATATGCTAATCGACCTTGTTAGCCACATCCCGGCAACACACCCATCACAGCATACACAGTACATGAGTACTACAACACCTACTACAGACGTCTGCTGACAGTGGTTGTTAACATCATGACACCCGTGCAGATGGACAATGCACATACAAACACTGACACATACCCCAGTGCACTTCATTAGCATGTACACAACTGCATGGATCATGCTATTCCACACAGAGCCATGATGGTACACACCAGATAACAGATGCCACTCTGGTGGTCATGTTCCATGGACATATGATGTACAACAACAGGTGTAGGCTGTTGCACAGTGGTGTACATTCCCATGTGTGGGGTGGCTCACTGGTCAGCCGTGGTGGGGCCACAGGGTCCCTCATCACATACTCCAAGACTAGCTACGTAAACATGACTGCCACACATTCCGGGGTGTACCACCAGGCATTATGGTGGTATATCAGTAGTTGATGGCAACACCCACATCTGCTGTCACATACAACAGTCACTTAGGAACATTGCAGACCCAGGTGTTGTTGCCAACATGCTGGAGGATGGATTCAATGCTGACATTACACCCTCTCACTCACTACAGGGCCGCAATCCATACATGAACATTGTGGTGTTCCTGTGGTCACACCTACACAGTACTGACCTACACTCTATATGTCCTGGGACACTGGCCCCATGTCACCTTCCAACGTCCCAGGCTGTGATGTCCACCAACCTCTGAATTACATGTCTCCCCACTAGGCCACCATATTCAGTAATAGCCTTGTTTCAGACATTGTAGCCCCTGAATGGCACACAGCAGCATTTATCACACTATACACAGGTGGCACCACATTGCACAAGTGGGACTATAGTCCTACACACCTGACTGGACTGTTCTGCATGGCTATGGGGCACATCATCAAGGACGTCATTCACAGAGACATTGTTGGGCTCCGTCCTTTGCTGCCACCGGGTTGGGCTTGTTAGGGCCAGAGCATGGCCCCTACACATGGTGGACTCCTTTCATACAGTTACCAGGGCAGTTGCTGATGGTGCGGAGTCCACACATCCTACATTGTCCTCTCATTGCCTTGCAGCACCATTCCCCATTCTGGTATTGACAACATACACATCCACCTGCACATCGTACCCTGTGTCTCAGGATGTTATGCTATGTGGCTCATGGACAGGACACACAGTGAGGCCAGTATACCATAGTACCTACTACATGTCAGGTACATTTGGCATACCACGGTCCTCAGTCATAGGGCCCCTCATGTTCAGTATATGCTTCCCTGCGGAACAGGCTAACACATGGGACTTTCCCTGCCTAGCTTTCAAACCCCTGCATACCAAGCACCATGATTGCTCCACCAGCTGATACTGACTCCAACCATATGGGTGTCGCTGTGACAGATACATAATATGACTATCATGGCATCAAGCTGCATGACACAAGGTGCATGCACATCACCTTTGCATTACACCATTCACCCACTGACTATCACATGGATGGTAGTCCCCTACATACATATCACATTGTACATGTTTTCAGTACACACATATGTCACACCCACTCCTGTGATTACCGTATTGCCACTGTGGCGTGGATATCCTTCTACGTTGCCACACCTATCTGTACTGGGTGTGTAGCTGGTACATAGGCACCCATTGTACCTGTGAACTCAAGACATCTATACACATTCAAGGGTACACCACCCCATTTAGGGTGTACCTTACACAACAGCTACAGCTTTACATTACACAACATTAACACGCCATGACGTTTACTGAGCTATGACAGTTTAAATATGCGGCTGCACTACGGACACCACATGTGTACACATTTGCATACTACATACTCAGGGGTGAACTCTGCTGATCAGACAGGGCCCATGTCCACAACATTATTAATGGATATACTCCTCATACGCGACATAAGCAGAGGCCACTGTGAGCAACATGCTCATGGATATGTGCACACGCCACAATGAGTGGGATGTGCTTGTGGGTTACATTCCCAAACCGGACACTCACCATGCTTTGGAACATAAGTCCTATGTACATCACGCAGGGACACTCAGTAGCACTGTTCATGTGATACCTCCCTTGGTGGTTGGGAGACACATGTAGGCCTGGGATCACTGCAGTGGCTGTACTGTGCAGAGAGTGCAGGTGACACCTGGCTCTGCTGTTCACAGGACACTACCCTAGAGAGGTGCCACTAGTGTGAACACTGTAGTTGTGCTTACACATGGACTTGCCAGACTGCATAGTACCCCACTATGCACCTGTGAAGCTATTACATGTCCTTTGTGCATGGTTACTTGGTAGCCCTTCCATTTAGATTAGCTATCATGCTATTATTATGCCCCATACCTACAGGCCATATGTATCCTGTTATTGTACATACCAATAGACGATACCTGTGGTATGCATGATATGCCTGTTATGCTGTGTAGAATATCTGTCATATCTACCTATAATACTATACATTACACATATTTCACATAGTATCCCATAATGCAAAGCATACTTGCACAGCAGGACCACCTTACATATGTCATTAATGTTATATGCCCATACACATGCATGCTGTGACAGTATATCAACATATACTATCCCCTGCTATGGCACGTCCTTGTTGGACATACCCTACCACTGACGGTGGGTTGTATGGAATTGTTCTGTTTAACGCCCTCATGTAGCATCCCTTGTGGTGTCTGTGCTGTGTACCTTGTGTCCCACTGCTGGACGCACAGTTTCTACAAGCATTAGTATGCTCAGCAAGACATCAGTACATAAATACCTTTCCCCACTTTATGCATTGCGGACACGTTTAATTAATGCAAACCAGGCTATACATACAGTAAAACTAATTAATACAGATCATGCTATACATAACCTTACATATCAGGCGTTCTACATACCTTGTTGTCCTTACGGCATTTCGTTTCTATCTCTCTCACAGTGTTTCAACTGGTATTCGGTATGAGCATATGGTTTGAATGTCTGGCAAGTCATCCTTATATACGTCGGTACCTGTAACATGTGGATTCATCCCGCCAATTGGTGTTCCTGAGTGACTAAATACTTGCATATCAGCTGTGCAGCTACTCCATTCGCCAATTACGCGGCAACAGTGATGTATAATTGGATTCTCCACTTGGGCGTTGCCTATTTGCCCTACCTTCTGGGAGATGGTCTGTATTGTGTTTTGTTATGTGTAACTGCAACTGCTATGCATGGAGACAAGTATAGTTTGGATTCATGTCCCCCGTGGATTGTGTGTGACAGGTAGAGTATTTGGTTCAACATGTGGGTGTACCTGTCATCCCAACATCTGATAACGGAGTATTGCAAACAAAACCTGTAACATGGCTGTTTGTTCCATTATACAACGCATGCAATTTTGCATGATGCCTTTAATTGTGTCTCTCATACGGTATGTTGAGGGTTCTGCAGATGTAATTGACTGACTGGATGTTTGTGCTGCTATTACAGTCTGTATTGCTTTAGTTTCTAGTGTGGGGAATGTCGGTGGGTGTACGTAGCATACACAGGTTTGTGGGCCTTACATTTCTACATAATCCGTATATATGTATGTGGGCTCCGTCCCTAATTAGAGAGCTAACAGTTAGTAGACTTATGTTACGGGATTGTACGTTGGGCTGTTGTTAATTGGTTTCTATATCGTCTGCAGGTGAGCTTGCTACTTGTATACCTCCGTAATTGCGGCGATATATCAAGGGATATGTGTAAGTGACAGCTATCCCTTGTATTTCTGTCCCAGATATTTGCAGTCATTGTGGTTGTGTTGTTAAAAGAGCCTGTTTGCCATGGGTTGCCACCTTTTCATATGGTCATTGTTGGACACCTGCGAGACACACAGCGGTGTTTACAGGCCAACACGTAGCCACGATCAGTACACAGGTTAGCACATACTTTTATCCTCACTACATACCTATTGTTGTGTGACTTTGGCTACTTATCATATTGCATGTAACATTTACATTTCTTACATACAGGCATAACTATTACATACGACTGTTACATTATATATGGGACATATTTATGTCCTACCATCTCGGACATTTGCCCTTTGTGCTGTTTTATGTCTGGACACACCTGCCCAGGGTGGGGCTGTCCCTCCTACTGTGGGACAGGTAGTAGCCGTATGCCTACGGCTAGCTATACCCACACTTACCGTACTGATCTGCCTCTGACTTGGCACTAACAAACACATGTTGCGGACACACACACACATTACAGTCACACAGAGACGCACACGGCACCCTCAAAGCACACTTACACAGACTACGGCACTCACAGACACAGTTGAACACAGTACCTACGTGGACCGCGACACCGGCAGCGGTGACTAACTGTCCCTTCATATCATCATACTATTACTCGCGGATGTACTGTTCCGGTACTGTGTTCTATCGGTCTTTCATCTGGCAGGAAACGTGACAGGCAAACAGCACCGTCATATGCTGTAAGGTTCATGTACTGTTCAGGTGTTGGCATTCCGTGTTCCACTGGCTGTTGTGTTTACAATGTTTGAGGGCTGCCTATGTAGGAGACACACATTGGGCCACCTATACATTACAATTTACAGGTGGTCATGTTTGTGTGCCATCCATTTTACTGTGTGTGCAGGTGGAGAGGTGTCAGTCCGTAGGGGCCTACACTGTCAGAGTATGTGCTATACGTTCCCTCTTTGCCAAGGCGTAGGCATATTGGGCACGCCTCTGTCTGCCTACTGGGGCTGGCACAGTGTGTTCATGGTCTGAATCCCTCTGTGCCTGTAATGGCCTTGGCAATTGCGGTGGGCTATGAGGGCCTTCACCATTCTGTCCCTGCTTCTGCTGCTTCCGCAGGATCATATTATGTAGCATGGCACATACTATGATGATGTGGGCACACATGCCTGGAGAGTACTGCAAGGCTCCACCAGATGTATCCAAGCACCGGAACCGTGATTTCAGCATCCCGAACACACGCTGTATGATGATTCTGGTTTGTGCGTGTGCCTCATTATGGCGTTCTTGCATGGGTGTGTGTGCATTTCTGATGGGAGTCATCATCCACGGCTCCAGTGCATAGCCAGCATCCCCCACGAGATGGCCATGTGGGATGTCCCCCCTGACAAATACCTGATACAGCTGTGAGGCATGCCAGATATGGGAGTCATGGTAGCTTCCAGGGCTGCCAGCACACACATCCATGATAATGCCCTGGGCATTGCACACGACCTGGCAGTTGATGGAGTGGAATCCCTTGCGGTTTATGTAGCGCCTACCCTGCTCACCGGGTGGTGACTTGATTTGTATGTGCGTGCAGTCTATCACACCCAGTACCTCCGGGTATTGTGCCACACGGTGGAAGTGGCGCATATTGCTGGCCAACTCCTCCTGAGTTCTGGGGAAGTATATCTGCTCATTGGCATGTGTTAACATGGCATCCAGGAACTGGAGTAGTACCCTGGATGCTGATGCCTGTGAGATACCCATTATATCTCCAGTTGGCCTTTGAAAGGTACCTGTGGCCAGTATTTGCAGGCTTACACATACTTTCATGTTCACTGGGATGGGTTCCCCTCTGTTGTTTCTGGTTCTCAGGCGTGGCCGACACAGCTCCACTATTTGCTGTAAGATGTCCCTGTCCACCCTGTAATGCTCTACTATCTCCAGGTCATGTAGCCCCTGGTAGGTTACCCTTGGTCTGAACACTCTCCTTCTCCTCTGAGGCCTGCGGTGGTTGTTGGCATCATCCTCCACAACACCGTCAGTCTCTAACACATGCTGATGAATCACAGCTATGGCAGCTCCCAACATGTACATTTTAAAAGTTCCCCGTGTGTTTACACCTATGGTGCAGTGTTTGGGAATACACAGGTGTGTGTTGGGTGCTTTCACACTTTATACTATTGTGCTGTGAACACCGATGATGTCATAGGGTGTGTATATATGATCGTAGCTACAGGTTATCTTATGTGTTTTACTGACGGAACTACTATTGTGGTGCCTTTGGTGTTGAATTACATTTGCCTGCCGTGGATTACCTCTTGACCTTCCCTTTACATTTCTGCACGTTGCACCTACCATTTTCTGGCATGCATCCTGCAGCCTACTTTCATTTGTACTTTCCTGGACCTGGCGTATCTTGCGTTATGTGTGCTACTGCCCGTCTGCTGTTGGTTTGCTTTGCTCTGCTGTGTCAGGTCTCCTATCTTTGCAATCCAATACCTCCCCTCCTTTCTTTGCATTCCAATGCCTCCCCTATCCTGTTTTGCAGGTTTCTGCAAGCAGACTTGTCAGCTGCCGTCGATTGGCCTTCGTGGGTTGATTGGTGTTGACTGCTCATTAGTACTCCAATTACCCTACTTCTGCATTTCCTTCTTTTCTTCCCCTGACCTTCCTGTTTCTGCTATTGTTTGAGGCGTGTGCATCCGATTACTGGGTTTCGGGCACGTTTTCATCCTCATACACATGCGCTTTTGGGCACCATGTGTGCTCTCAGCTAAACGATTCCTCCCCACCCCTGTCCTGCAGCTTTGCTTAGCAACGGACAGGCCAGATTTGCAATGCTCCAATGTGCTTACTGCTACGGTGGCACACCCCTCTGCTGATGTCATGTATCTCCTCTGAGCCACTCCTCGGTGTTATACCACTGCGCCGTATGGTACAACCTTCATCCGGCGGGACATTTGCGATTCAGTATTATCTGCTTCATTTGCATGGCATTGACTACTAATTCATAGTTACCACGCTGAACACTATCGCAGGCCCTTAGCAACCCTTGCACCTTGGTTGTGGTGTTCCATGCCTACCATTGTGTATTATGCTGTAAACGTGATTTATATTACGTTGTGATTTTATGACATTTTTATATTATTTCTTTATGTTACAGCTTCCACACACATGCCCTGTGGTTGTGCTGTGCGTTACTGTGGACATAACATTAAATGTTGTTATTTACGTGTTGTGCATCTTTTCTTATGCCATTGGCTGTGTATTTCGCCATTGGCATATGTTAACGTTGTGATACCTGGGTCTGGCCCTCTTCCATAGCTCCGATGTTCTGTTTGGGAAAATGTAAACCGTGTTTTTTGGTTTACATTTCCGTGAGCTTACGCTACGCCTGCACCACTTCATGAATCGCTATATGCCTTCATTTGCATGGTGCGACACTGCACATGGGGTGATTAGCATACCTACGCCAGGGGCTGCGCAGTTCTGGCATGGTAGTGCATGTGGAATTGTATCGTACCTGAATCGCTCAATGGCCATATTTAGCGTTATACCGCCTATGCTATGCCTGCGCCTGGCGCAAGCTTCACGAATCCCGGGGTGAGAGTTTCCTGCTGCACTAGAGAAACTAATAGGAGGGGACTGTACTAATTTTTTATGAGGGTACAAATAAGCAACAGGAATGATATTCCACAGCAGCATCCTGTTAATTGAAAAGTCCATGTGTATGTGTATCCTAACCTGGTCACGAGAAAGAAGCCAAGACATGTATTAGTAAATATGCAGAAGAGCTGATTCTGACAAAACTGTGGCAGAAGGACAAAGCACTAAAAGTTGGAAACAGCAGAGTGTTTGTGGAAATGATTATTTACTGTACACGAGGCAAAAGAGAAGCAAATTTATTACAGCAATCAGGGAATGTCAAGCGGCAGGTGTGAAATTCAAGCCACTGCATCTTCCTGTCTTCCAAATATTTTTACAGGAGGATCAAAGTAATGTTTTGATGAAGAACAAACTAAAGAGAAAAATAGAAAAGTGTATCCAACAAAATGTGAGCCATCAAGCAGAAGGGGACTCTCCTTCTCATTCTTCTGATAAAAAAGTACAAGGAGAGACTTCTTCAGTGAAACCTTTTCCACTGCTTCAAGGGGAAAATACTTGAGAGACAGAGAAAAGGACGGAAGTTGAGTAGAAGAATTGGGAATACCTTGGTATTGAACTGGAGTCTGGACCTGGGAGATGGAGATGAACAAGAGGATAACTAGCAATATGAAAGTTAATAAATAAATCTAATATTACAAAGCATCAATCACATTTTATGAAATACGGCTGTACAAGAAAAAGTTGAAACAATAGACTTTTGTTGACTTTGTTTAATTTGTGGGGAACCGAAAGGTATTTGCCTCACTTCATGTCATTAATGTTTGAAAGGACACTAAGGAAAGGGAAGAGAAAAGGAAAAGGTAACAGTAAGTAAAACAATATCTGTTAACAGTATTTCATTAACACTTTTCATGATATAAACTGCATGTTTTATAATAAAGTATTTTTAGCTATTGCTGCATGTGATAAAGATACTAAAGTAAACAGATGTCTTTTCTTTCTTTCTTCTTTTTAGTGTTAGAAATGTAGGCATTAGAATTCAAAAAGAGAAACGCTAGACAAAAGCATGTTTAACCTAAATGTTCAAATCTTGGGTTGCTGATGTGGGAGATGGGGAGTTGAAGTACACAGATCATAATATACGTATGTAGAGCTGATATGTTTTCTCTTACTTTTGCACAAGTGCATTTCTGGATTAAGACTGGGGACTTAATCTCATAACAAGTTTTAAGTGGAAACAAGTAAATAAGAGAACAATGAAAGTAATGAAAAGTCTTCCTTTAGCAATAAATGTTTTAACTTGTCTTTAGAAGCCTACAACTGAGTGCTACATTTTTCTCTTACATTTCTATGGAGACAAGCTGATTATAGAGCAATAAAAAGGCAACTGCATTGGTTTCTTCAAGGCTAAAAGTTAGTGTTTTCTGAAAACATGCAAGTTCATTTTTCTCAAATAGGTGGGGAATAAAGATAAAAACATTGATTAGTGTAAGTAGGAACGCCATCAGTAACATGTGTCTTGGCATGAATAACCTCACATTTAGGTTAGATAACTCCTGTGTTTGCAGCTGTCTGAGATAATTGATCCTACTGGGAGGGCTAAACTTTATTATTAAAAGATGTTCATAGTTTTGTGTGTTTGTATTAAGTTATCAGGTTATGGCAGTGTGTGTGTGTGTGTGTGTGTGTGTGTGTGTGTGTGTGTGTGTGTGTGTGTGTGTGTGTGTGTGTGTGTGTGTGTGTGTGTGTGTTGTTTGAGGGTTTTCATTAAAACAAAAATGTAACATAGTTTTCTTTCATTAAAACAAAAAGTCTTGTAAAATGTGACACCGTTTTAGATGGAGATGATTAGAAAAACTGTATAAAGGATCAACCTACCAAACATTAGTAGATCTATGTATCACAAAAGTTGGAATTAGACATTTAAAAAAAAGCTGTCACAGAAGAGAATGATAACTTCTTATGATAATGGTGGCACTTTCCATATTATCTAGGAATGTGAATGCTCTCACATACATAGATAAAAACAAAAGTGTATTTAATTATATTATGAAATACAAAGTGTAGATAGCAATGATACAGGAGACACATTTGGAAAGAACTGGGCATGTGAATTTGATATAGAAAGGATTTCAGAATGAATATTCTGCAGAGTATCAGGGATAAAGGAAACGAGGAGTACTTATACTAATTGCTAGTGGAGTTCCAGTAATGATAGAAGGTGGAGAAAAAAGATAATAATGGCAGATTTGTAGTAGTAAGGGATGAGGACAAAACAATTCATACTGCACACCTTTACCTGGCCAAGCCATTTGACATAATACTCCACTGTGGAATTGTTGACAAACACAAGAAGTTAGGTTTTAAACTCTTATGTCACCCACTGGATAGCCAGCTGGCTCACGAACAGGACCCAGGAAGTTAGAAGTGGGGAGTCCACCTCTATAAAGAGAGCAGTCACAAGTGGAGTCCCTCAGGAATAGGTCCTGGGACCGCTCCATTTTGGAATTTATTTCTCTGAAGTCAAGGGCAATGTCAGAGGCCTCTGGCTGACTAAATTTGCAGATGATTGCAAATCAGGAGCTGCCATTGAATCAACCACTGACACAAATGTTCTCCAGGAGGGGCTGACACAGACAAATAACTAGTGTCATAGCCATGGGGTAAGCCTAATGTGAAGAAATACATAATAGTATCCTTCACAAGAATTCACACCCCACTCCCAAGTAGCTGGGTAGCTATCATATTGACAACACAACCCGAATAGTTGATCCAGTAGTCAGGGATTTAGGGACACACACAGACAGCGATCTAGCCTTTGACAATCATGTGTCTGCAGTAGTGAAGAAATAATTTTATGCTATGCAACCTATAAACAAAGGTATGGCATCTAGGTCCAAGGTATTCATTGTTCCACTGTATTCAGTTTTCATCAGACCTATCATTGAGTACAATGCCCCCTTTGGTAGGTACCTAACCAGGCACATCCAACAGCTGGAACATAGGTTCATGGGTCCATAGGTTGGTACTAGGCTATCGGCCCTAGGGCCTATACAAGCCTAGCCATAACAATTCCCTGGATATTTCTTCCCACAATATTTACTTCCCTGGACCCCTGTCTAGCAGGGTGATTGACGTGATCCCTGGGGTGAATTTCCTATCTCCCATCCAATTGTCAAGGTTCCTTTTGAAGAGGGCCAAGGAGGCGCTCTGCTTGACATGTATGGGCAATCTATTCCAGAGTATAGGGAGTCTCTAGGTCAGGAACCTATCCCTCCAGCATGTTTTGTTCATTGTGATGACAAGATTTAGATCCCTGGAGTGTGTGGCTCTGAGGGATTGGGATTTCTATAAGTGGAGCATGTCCAGCAGCTCAGGGTTTGACATGGCCTTGTATGCTAAGTAGAGATCTCCACTGAGTAGATGATATGCCACAGAGTATAGCTGGGTTTTTTTTAGATGGTCAGCATAGGGCATCTGCTTTAGGCCTGTGGTTGTTTTAGTAAGGTATTTCTGCTGCCTTTCCAGCTGTTGCAGATGTCTTGTGAGGTACATACTAAACAAGGCGTTGTACTCTATAATGGGACTAATGAGGGATGAGTACAGTGGGACAATGACCTCCTTTTGTCTGGATGAAAAGCCCTTAGTGATGAGGTGTGCCACACAGAAGGATTTCCTGACTGTTGTGGCAATGTAGTTATCGAAGGTGAGACCACTGTCCACCTGTGTCCCTAAGTCTCTCATCACACTTTCGGTATTTAGTGTACTGCCCCCTATGTGGTAATTCATGGGTACATGTTTTTTCCCAAAGGGGATAACTATACATTTCTTGGCATTAAGCTTGAGCCCATGGCTCTGGCACCAAACATCTGCTTTTGTAGACTATCCACATCATTTGGGGATTCAATAATGGCTCCTAGTTTGCAGTCATCTGCAAACTTTGTTAGCCAGAGTCCCTTAGTGTTGGCCTGTACTTCAGAGAAGTATATGCCAAACAAGAGTGGTCCCAGTACTGAACCCTGAGGTACTCCACTTGTAACTTGTCTGGAGCTGGATTTGGAATTGGCTACTTTTACAGTCTGGGTTTTGTCAGTAAGCCAGTTGGCAACACATCGAGTGACATAGGGATTTATGCTCAGCTTAGTAAATTTATCTATGATTCCAGAGTGGGGGATGGTGTTGAAGGCCTTGGCGAGGTCCAGATAGGCTGTGTGGACTGCCTTACCCTCATCCACAGTTCTGGAGACTGATTCGAAGAAGTCAATCAGGTTCAGGAGACAAGATTGGCCCTTCATGAACCCAAACTGGGTGGAGTCCAGTATTTCAAGGTTGTCAATGCCTTTGTTTATAAGTTCCATGATAATGCGTTCCATACCCTTGCAGATCAGGCTTGTCAGACTGATGGGACAGTAGTTCCTGGCATCCAAGTTGGAACCCCCTTGTGGAGTGGGATAACTGTAGCTGTGCATCACTCAGTGGGCACGAAACCTGAGATGAGGCTATGATTAAACATCACACTTGGAGAGGTGCCAGTTCATTTTGTAGTTCATGTAGTACACAGCCCAGGATGTCATCTGGTCCCATGGATGCTGTATTCGTAGTCTTGGATAGTGCGGTTTCTACCTGCGTGGCCGTGATTACCAGAATTTGGCAATCCTTTGGTATTGAGATGGGCCCTTTAGAGAGTGAGAGGGTGGTGAAGTTGGCACTAAATTGATCTGCCGGGATATTGGCAATATCCTTGGGATCAGTATATTGAATGCCATTCTGTTGTAGCTCAGAGCAGATATGAGCATCCCATTTAGATTCTTGACATAGCTATAGAATGCCTTGTGGTTGCCTTTGGAATCTTTGGCAATTTTATTTTCGTAACTAGCTTTGGAGATTTTATGAGGGATCTCAGCTTTTTATTGAAGCTGGTAAAGGAGTTTTTTTGCATCCTGGGATTTTCCTCTTTTCTGCAACAGTTTCTTTCTTCTGTTGTATAGTTTGTTTATGGCAGGGGACCACCAGATTGGCTTCCTTTTTATGGAGGAGAGCGTCTTGATTCTATTTGGGATGGCACGATTTATGCACGAGTGGATGTGCTCATACAGTGCCTTAGTGTAGGATTCAGCAGTTGAACATTCAGCTCCCGTCTGCATGGGTGTCATGAAGTTTGTCACTTCTGACTTGAGTAGCATGAAGTTGGCCTTGGAGAAGTTTGTTATGGAGGTTTCCTTACTGGGGAGTGGGGTTGGGATGTGGATGTCAAGGGTGATTTGCTTATGGTCAGACCTGACCAATGAGGGGGTGACCACTGGTGTGGAGCATCTATCTCCAATGTTGGTAATGACCAGGTCTAGGAAATTGGAGCCCCTGGTGGGACAATGGATTAGTTGATCCATGGTGTTGGAATTTATGAATTCCAAGAACCGTTGGGAAAAGGTGTTGGTACCCGAGTAGTTTTCCCAGTTAATGGCAGGGTAGTTGAAATCACCCAGTATTAGGGTGTTTGGTTGTATCTTAATATTTTCCAGTATGTTCAAAAAGGTGTAGTGAGAATCATGAGGCATGATGGGGGATCTGTAGCAAGCTACAATTTGGATTGAAGTCTTACCTAGTGTTAGTTGTACCTGAAGAATTTCAAATGCATTGTGTTGGGCAACTAGCCTGGAGGTGTGAATATTCTTGGTGAATATGGACACTCCTCCACATTTAGTGTTTCGGTCTTGGGTTGGTGGCCAAAAAGTGTGGTAAGAGTTGTAGCCTGGTATTGCAGGGGTACTCTCTGGAGCCTTGAACCAGGTCTCAATTACTGCACAGATATCGATGTTCTCCATTTTTAGGAGTGCCTCGAGAAAGTGCATTTTGAGGTTTAAACTTCTAGCATTGAGTAGCATTACCTTCAGATTTGCATGCTTGTATCTGTTACGGTGGTGGTTTTGTCCTTTGAACCTTGCCTAAAAAAGGCACTATAGGAGTGGCAAGAGCTTTAGCCAGTAACCTGAATCCCAGTGGTGACAGGTGTAGACCATCTTTGGCAAAGCATTGTGGTTTGTCGATCATGTCATCTCAGGCAGACAGATACTGGATCCCCTTTGAATGACACCAGAAGCTTAGCCAATTGTTGAAGTCAATCATTTTGTCCTTATACTGTGGTATCATTCTGGGTGAAGGCAGGATAGTACTCAGGGCTAGGGTCATACCTGGGCCACATGATCCGAGAGCTCTTCCATGTCTCTTTTCATGTAGTCCAGGGAGGTATGTCTCAAGTCATTCACTCCAACATGGACAATAACAGAGTCATATTTGTACTTCTTGTGGAGTGACTTGAGTGCATGCACTATGTGGCAGATCCTGGCACCCGGCAGACAGCTGACTGTAATTTTCTCCTTGTTCAACCTGGTGAGTGGAACATCAGTGTGCCTGACTATAGAGTCACCTATGACTTAAGTGTTGGGTACGTTGTCTTCCCTTAGGGGCTGCTGGTGGGTGGCACACTGGTGTTGTGAGCTATATGTCACTTTGGTTGTGACTGGTGTTTGTTTGCATTTCAGCTTCGGAGGTCCTTGTTGCTTGGGCAAATTAATGTTAGGGGCCACCGCATATGTGGATTTGGTGTTGCTATGTGTGGGTGTTGATGGTGTGGGTTTTGAAGGGCTAAGTGTTGCTTGGGGTGTAGTGCAGTTGTCAACCTTCTCCTCTTGACTGTCTAGCACAATCTTGGCTGGAGAGAGCTTTGCTTCCAGTTTGGCTATGTAAGTGCATCTCTCACATGTTCTAGTGTTAGGTGGTTGGCGGAGAGAGTTGTCTGTGTACATGAGGCAGTTGCTGCATTGCCCTAGTATGCCCGGATTCACCAGGTGGACAGGAGAAATCACTGGAAGCTGACCCTTGGACATGCCTGTTTAGGTGATTTTTTTTTTAAGTACAAGAGCTGTTTTCCCTTACCTTTGCAAGGTACTTTGCCATTATAGGCTGTTTATTGCCTACGATTAATTTCTCCTTATTGACAAGGAGAGTTGACTACTTGTATCAGTTTTAGGCTTCTTAGTGCTTTCCAGCAGGTTCTAGAGCAAGTGCTAGTCACAGAGGTTCAAATTTTAGTGCTACTTCTGAGAAACCAGCTAGTTCTAAGGGAAAATTTAAAGAGCAGACTTTCCCGCGCCTGGAATAATTTAACCGTAGCCCCGCGGTGCTGCACAATGTGAAAAATGCGCAAACACACATGCTTTTAAGCCAGAAAGTTGAAAGGGATAGAAATCAACCCCAAATGGCTAAAATTACAATTTCAGAGCTGGAAACCACTCCTCTAGTGTCAGACAGGCAGTACAATGTTCACCAATCCCACTGGTAAGCAGTAGGACTTCCCTTTTCCACAGCAAGGTCTGGATAGCTCTGAACACGGAAAATAAAGTCCTTAACCCAGCAAAGCCTAGGACCTGGACTATACTAGTTAGGAAAGGCAGGTAGTCACATCCACAGAGGTTCCTCACTAAAAGGATACAGGGCATATGTAGCATATCCTATATAGACTACCTCAAGGCCCTATCCCTGTATTCTGTCTCCTGCAGGCATTTGAGGTAAGATCTATGCCTGGCATACAAGGCATTGTCAGACCTCACTCTGATGGCCCTCCTGTATATTTACAAGACAAGCAGCACCATAATTACCCATTCTAAAGACTTACCTGTGATATAAACATGACTTGCTGTAGAGACAGGTATGTATCCCAGAGAATACCCCATCTCTGGAACAGGCTCCTCATCCATGTGAATCAGTGTTCCTGCCTAACCCAATTCAAGTCTAACTTGTACAACTTGATGGGGAGCAGGAAAGTCATCCCTGGTTTGGCACCTATGTCTCTAATGTATACAGGCAGCTTGAAAATGGTTCATCTCCCAAGTCCCTGTTTACACTTGTCAAGGGTACCAGAACTTGTCAGTGATTTGGGATGCATTACTATGCTTAAAAAGGCTCTTGTAATTATTAGCCTAGTGAACACCTATGAACCTAAATAATTGGAGAGGTGGGAAGAGGCCAAGAAGCTATATGGCCTGCAGGCTAGAGACTGTATTCCCTATCAGAGACTGATATCAAAGTATGGGCAAAGAGAAAGGGATGGAGAATCCTATGTGAAATGCATGTGCTGGTTGAGGTTTTAGTTGAATCTAGAACAGAAGTTGCTGTTAAAAATGGGATAATTAGCAGGGCATGTAAAATATTGCATGATAACTGTAGGAATCAATCAGAGGTGGTAAGAAAAGATTGGGAAGAGAGATTAGATAAGCAATTCACAAAGAAACAATGGGACAGCATTTGTATGGCTCCTAAATATGTAACAAAGTCTAGAAGATTTAGGATTTTTGCTTGGAAGTGTTTCCATAGATACTTTTATATCCCAAGAAAACTCCAAAACATTTTTCCCTCAGGTAAATGGCAAATGCTGGAGGTATGATGGGAAGAAAGAGGTGTCTGGGAGCATATGTTTTCGGAATGTAATGAACTGGCAGACTTTAAAAAATAATTGCAGAGTACTCTGTAAGGCATACTGGGTGAGCAAAGAAGTGTTGTTGTTGTTGTGTCTTTCGGCTTTTCCCGGTTAGGGGTCGACACAGCCGAACTTCGGTCCGCTAATGATTGGCAATAGATTTTTACGTGCCGAATTGCCAGCCCTGACGCACAACCTTCAACGAAGGTACGCCCATTCACGCATGTCTCCACACAGAAGACGCTTTAGCTGAGAATCGAACAGGGCAACGTCTTACTGTGAGGCGACAATGCTACCGCAGCACCACCACCACAGTGGGCAAGCATAGAAGTGTAACTAAGGAAATTATTTTTTTGAGTTGGGATACAGGATCTGAATTGCCTTGACATGATAAGGTCTTGTTAACTTTAATTCTGGTGGCTGCCAAAACAGCAATTACTAGAAAATGGAAATCAAAGTCTAAACCGTTCATACTTGAAGTAATAGTTAAATGAACAGGAAGTGGGATCTTTAGAAAAGGGAAGGAATACATTATATAGACAAAAATGAAAAATGTGGAAACAATATATGCAGAAAAATGTTTTTGGAGGAGGAATGAGATTTAAGAAAATGCAGGAAGTGAACAATTTAATGTTGGATTGATTATATTGTATAAAAGATGTATAATGTTTGTGAATGTGAACTTGTTAATATGGTTTGTATACTTTTATATAAGTTTGACTGTGTCATAAGCGATAATTCAGTGAAGATGCTTTTTTTTTCCTTTTTGCAAATCAGAACACCTAAAACCCAATGATCCATAATGCTGAAAACTAATAAACTTAAAAGGGCAAAAATTAAGCTGCAAGCTCCCTGCGCCACCTGATGTGGGGCTAAGCCCCTCACACCCCACAAACATATACATATATAAACTGTAAGGTCACATGAGCACATCATCATCAACCCCCTTGTTCTCGAGTTTTTGCATGGGGTCAGGGTGTTGCATCAACTGCTGCCTTCTCTCTTGATTCAATGCCACTCTCCTACCTTCTTCAGCACTCATTCTTATGGTTGAAGGTATTCTCTGACAAAATCTATCCATCTCTTTGCTGGATGCTATCATTTCCTATTACCTTCTTCTTGCCACTCCAAAATCTTCACCAGATAGGCTTCTGCTTTACTGCACATGTGCACCAACCACCATAATCTATTATACTTGACCCTCTCTGCCCTTGGAGCTACTTTGACTTCTGCTCTGATGTCCTCATTTCTTCATCTGTCCCATAGTGTGCATCCTACCACCCATCTCAGGCACTTCATCTCCATTACCTCTAGCTTCCTCAACTGTACTTTCACAGGTTTCTGTACCATACAGTAGTACTGGTTGCACTACTGTTTGTCCACCTTATATTTTACCTTCTTCGACATTCGACTATCATGCACTCTGTGCCAGTTGGCTGCAGCCCCTCTGATTCTATCTTTGACTTCTTCATGTAGACCTCGCTTCTCCTCAGCCCCCACTCCCAGGTATTGAAGTTGGTAACTTGTTACACTATATTCCAATCCTTTTTTTCTTTTGAGGACTTCCTGGACGTCTGCAGTCCACATCAGCTTTCCTTATCTACCTTATTTCCATACCTTCCTGAGGTGCTAGAACCCTGAGTATTTCCTTGAACTCATGTGCTTTCTCTTCAGGCAACTTCCAGGTCATCTGCCTAGTCGCTATTGGCCTCAGAGTGCTCTCTGGCCACTGCCCACAACTGATTGTGGCAACCAGTGATTTATGCTGTGACCCAACGGTTTTGCTGAGCATGACTTTACAATCATTGATTCTACCCCAGCACCTCTTCCTTACTAGGAAGATGTCTACATGAGCTGCATGTTGGCCATTCTTGTATGTAACATAACTTGTAATTGTCTCTCTTGCTTAACCTTATGTTGGCCACCATCAAGCCATTTGCCAGACAGAAGTCTAGCAAGGCCTCACCTTCTTTATTCCTGTTACCACACCCATGTGGACTCAGGCAGTCTTCATATCCTGTTCTATCTCTCCTGGTATGTGTTTTCAGGTTCCCCACTTTCAACACTAATTCATAATGTCCTGCTTTATCTAATAGATCCTGCAACTGCAGCCTGAATGTACTCCTTTACTTGCTGTCACAACCCTACTATGGGGCATGGGCAAAGATACTGCCCTATCCTTACACTGAAGCTTCATTGCCATGAGTCTGTCACTATCTCTGATGACATCCCTCACTGCGTTCTGAAGCCTCTCTCTCACCACTGTTCCACAACATTTCTAGTTTGCTTCCTCCTGAGTAGTAGACTCCAGATCCCAAGCCAAGTGGCTTTGCTTCAGTGCCCCTCCTTCTCATGGATTCACAGGATGTCCAGCCTCCTCCTTACCATCATGTTATCAACTTCCAAGCTCTGTCCTGTCATTGAACCTATATTGAGTTTAGCACTCCTTAGTTCATATTTGGTGGCTGACTGAATTTACGTCCAACTTTTACACAAAAGAGCTAGTCCAGGCAACCCAAGCTGGGAAACTTGACACTAGCCTGTCAGTAGCTTACTGACCCAGGGCTTCTGGGCTTTATGGTGGGCATACACTGGCCAACAGAGACACATAGACCCCACCCTATGTTAACATTGGTCCCTGTCATAGGTCAGAATAGGCTGGGCCCTCATTTCACTTATTTATCACTGGCAAATACCCATGCCCATTTTTAACATTAGTCAATTTGACCAAATCACCTAGAGACAATTTTTACACCATCGAGTGGCTATTCCTGACACAGCATGCAGTCTGCCATTCATGTTCTTCTTACCAAAATTAACTATACTTCATTTTTTTCATATTTAGTTTGATACATTTGTCAAGAACATCTAGAAAAGAGAAATCTCCCAAAACAAAATAATCATTTCTGAGGCACACATAGAAATCACACTAGCAGTGATTTTCAGTGGAAACCTCCATCAGCTTTTTGTTCCCTGATATCTTATGCTTTACACACTGGATGCTCAGAAAACATGAACCCATCAATGTGTTGTATGTTCCACAGCTTTACATGTGAGATCAGAGAGTCTAATGGGCATATAGTTACCAGGGTCAGTGGTTGGTCCACCAATGTATAAATGCACTGCAATGGCTGTTTTCTAGAATTCTGGAATGTATCCAGTGGAGAGGCTTAGGTTAAAGAGGTAAACTAGAATGTTCAAATAGGCTATATTTTATACTGATAATCAAACAATCTGGTATGGTATCAGGGCCCACAGATAAAGTGCTCTTGAATTTTGAAGGGACTGGGGACTTGTTTAGTATCAGTTTCTATGCAACAATATGCACATTATTTTAAACTTATTTGATTTGGCTTTTACACATCTTACAAAATGTTCTTTTCTACTACAAATGCTACAGAATTTATTATATGTGGACTGTGGGACAGTGGTTTGTCTCATGCTCATAGCTCCACATTTCCATTTTTGTTACAAATTGTTGCGGAATATTATCCATTTATTTTTAATCTTAACTTTTTTGTGATTCATATTTTGCCTTAAATTCATCCTTTTCCCTTAACTATGTTTTTAATAATGTACTAGAAATTTCAATTCTTCTACACACATCCAGAGCATTTGACAAAGTCAGGTCTGTTTCTCTTAATAGCCTGCACCTTACCATAAGATCATAGGAAGTTACTAGGCTAATGACCCTGGGGCCCTTACAAGCCTAGCCAAGAGTTTATCCCCAAAAAAAGAGACCTCAGTCAGCACCTGTCACCCCTGTCAATGAGTGACAAAGGTGGAACCCCTGGGACAAATTTGTGGTTTCCCATCCACTCATCAACGTTGCTCTTGAAAAGTGTCAGAGAGGTACTCTGTTTGATATATATGGGAAGTCTATTCCAGAGATGGGGCAGTCTCTGGGAGACAAACCTGTCTCTCCAGCCGGTTTTGTTGATGTTGTATATTAGATTTAGGCCTACTGTGTGGGTAACCCATGAGGAGTTAGATTTACGGATATGGAGCATCTCTAGAAGGGCAGGGTCCGATATTGTCTTGCAGGCGAGGCACAGCTCACCTCTGAGAAATCTATATGATACCGAGTAAAGTGATAGTGATTTTAGCCTGTCTGCATAAGACAGGTGTTGGAGGCCATGGATTCTCTTTTTGAGGTATTTCTGTGGCCTTTCTAGTTGGTGTAGGTGTTTGGAGAGGTAAATACCAAACGGGGCGCATTATACTCAATTATAGGTCTAATGAGGGAGGAGTACAGAGAGGTAATAACCTTCTTTTTTCCTGGATGCAATCCCTTTACTTATGAGATGAACCACGTAGAAGGCTTTTCTGACCACTGCGGCCACATGATGGTCAAATGTGAGATCGTTGTCAACCTGAGTACCCAGGTCTCTCACTACGGTTTGTGTGCCTAGGGGGTTGTGGTTGATGTAGTAATCAGTAGGGGCCGTGTTTTTGCAGAATGGTATGATAATACATTTTTTTGCATTTAACTTAAGGCCGTGACTTTGGCACCAGTTATTTGTAGCTGTGAGACCCTCTTGCAGTATGTTAACATCATTTTGGGAGTCAATGACAGCACCCAATTTATAGTTATCCACAAACTTGGTTAGCCACAGGCCCTTGGTCTTTGCCTTGACGTCTGAGAAGTAGATGCCAAACAGTAGGGGTCACAGGACAGATCCCTTGAGAACACCACTAGTGACAGGTCTGCTGTTGGAGGTGGTGGCACCTATTTTGACCTTGTGGGTTCTGCCTGTGAGCCAGTTGGTCACCCATCTGATGAGATAGGGATTAACACCAAGTTGTGTTAGCTTTTCAATGATGCCTGAATGGGGGATTGTGTCAAAGGCCTTGGCTAGGTCAAGGTAAGCTGTATGTACTGACTTTCCCTCATCCAGGGCCTTGGTGACAGTCTCAGGAAGTCAACTAGGTTCAGTAGGCAAGATCTGCCTCTGATGAATCCGAATTGGGTGGGGACAAGTGTTTGGAGATTGCCTATGTCCTTGTTTATGAGATCCATAATAATCTGCTCTATGGCTTGGGTCTGTATTAGATATTCGAACGTTTACAAGTTCAAATCACTAAAGAATAAACTTTAGTGATCGAACTTTTAAAAGGTCGAATATATATAAAAATTAAAAAAAAGCCCCGCTGCAAGCCCCCCTGCACCCCCACACCCCCCACTACTTAAATATACCAACTCCAAGATCGTGCTATAGTGTAGAAAATGGGAAATTCTCCATTACCACACAGTAGGACACTGAAGTGCATTGGAGTTGGTATATTTAAGTAGCAGGGGGTGCAGCCCCCCATGTGGGGGGTGCAGGGGGGCTTGCCCCCCTGGTTAAACCCTTTACTTTTTTTTTTTTTTTAAATATTGTTTTTATAGTTATTCGAACTTTTAAAAGTTCGATCACTAAAGTTCGTTCTTTAGTGATTCAAACTTTTAAACGTTCGAATAGCTAATATAGACCTCATGGCTTTACCAATCAGACTTGTCAAGCTAATGGGGCGACAGTTTCCCTGGTCAGTAGTGGTACCATCTTTGTGCAAGGGGATGACAATGGTGGTTCTCCACTCTGCTGGAATAAAGCCTGTAATTAGGCTGTGGTTGAATAGGGTGCTCAGTGGCTAAGCTAGTTCTTACTGGAGATGGTGCAGAATACAGCCTGGGATATTATCAAGTTCCATGGAAGCTGTGTTTTTTTTTGCCTTGGATAGGGTCTTTAACACCTGATCTATGCAGATGTGAGGTGTGGGACAAGAATTGGGGATAATCAAAAATATAGGCACTGGACGTCCAACCAGTTCCAACACTGAGTCCTTTATTAGTGAAAAACACCAACAAACATAAATGCTGTTAACACAATTCTTTCTATGTTTTCGTCTTAAAAAACTTCATCAGAAGAGTGTACTAACCAGTAATGCATGTTTAAAAATCTTGATATCCCCCCAATTAACCAATGTGATGCAGCAATAAATTTGTAATGTTAATGTGTCATAATTAATAAAAAGCTTAATAAAACAGCTAAAATCACAGAATGCAATTTAAAAACTATTTAGATCTTCTATTAAATCACAATATTTTTAAGAAAATTACATACTTAGCATAGAAAATAATAAATAATGAGTTAATAATTAATTAAAAAATAATGAATTAATAATAAAATGGCACAATCTACTGGACAGACATAAAAGCACACTACTAAATCTATCAAAATTACATAATAAAATGCTGACCATATGAATTGATAAAACCATTTGTAAAAATATATACATAAAATTGTTAATAAAACTTAGTTGTTGAAGAGAGCATGTATTACAATTATATGTCATTTATAGGTTCATAGGTAGGTACTAGGCTATTGGCCCTAGGGCCTATATAAGCCTAGCCAAAAAGGTACCCTGGCTTTCGACACCCAAGAAAATTATTTTCCTGTGCCCCTGTCGAGCAGAGCCACAGAAGTGATCCCCGGGGTGAATTTCCTATATCCCATCCAATCATCAAGATTTTTGTTGAAGAGTGCTAATGAGGAGCTCTGTTTGACAAAGATAGGTAGTCTGTTCCAGAGTATGGGAAGTCTCTGGGACAGGAATCTATCCCTTCAGCATGTTCTGTTTATTGTGGTGACAAGGTTTAGGTCCCTACATACAGCATGTAGTTTGGAGGGATTGGGATTTTTTTAAGTGGAGCATGTCTAACAGCTCTGGGTTTGACATAGCTCTGCATGTTAGGCAGAGATCGCCTCTGAGTAGGCGATATGCGACAGAGTAAAGTTGGAGTTTTTTGAGATGGTCTGCATAGTGTATCTGTTTGAGGCCAGTAATCCTCTTTGTGAGGTATTTCTGTGGCCTCTCCAGTTGTCGTAGATGTCTTTTGAGGTACATACCAAAAGGGGTGCTGTACTCTATAATGGGTCTAATGAGTGATGAGTAGAGGGGAACAATGACCTCTTTTTTCTGGATGAGAAACCTTTTGTGATGAGGTGTGCCACATAGAAGGATTTCCTGACCACTGTGGCAATGTGATTATCAAAGGAGGGACTACTGTCCACCTGTGTCCCAAGGTCTCTTATCACACTTTCAGTGTTAAATAGACTACCACCTATGTGGTAGTTCATGGGTACAGAGTTTTTACCAAAGGGGATGACAATGCACTTTTTGGCATTGAGCTTCAGGTCATGGCTTTGACACCAGGCATCTGTCTCAGTGAGGCCCTTTTGTAGGACATCCACATTGTTAGGAGTTTCGATTATGGCTCCCAGTTTACAGTCATCTGCAAACTTTGTTAGCCAAAGAATTTCTGTGCTAGCCTGTAGTTCAGAGAAGTATATACCAAACAGGAGAGGACCCAGCACTGAACCCTGTGGTACTCCACTTGTCACTGGTCTGAAGTCGGATTTGGAGTCTGCTACTTTCACAGTGTGGGTTCTGTCCGTGAACCAGTTGGCAACCCATCTTGTGAGATAGGAATTTATACCTAATTAGTGAGTTTATCTATAATTCCAGAGTGGGGGATGGTATCGAAAGCCCTGGCGAGATCTAGATAGACTGTGTGAACCACCTTACCCTCATCTATGGCTTTGGCTTTGGTGACTGCTTCAAAGAAGTCTATCAGGTTTAGGAGACATGATCTCCCTTTTATAAACCCGAACTGGATGGGGTCCAGAGTTTGGAGATTACCAATGTCTTTGTTTATGAATTCCATGATGATACTTTCCATGGCCTTGCAGACCAGGCTTGTCAGGCTAATGGGGCGGTAGTTCCCGGGGTTCATCGTGGCTCCCCCTTTGTGGAGTGGGATAACCGTCACGGTGAGCCATTCAGTGTGTACAAAGCCTGAGGTGAGGCTATGACTGAACATGGTACTTAGGTAGGGTGCCAGTTCGTTCTGTAGTTCATGTAGAACGCAGCCTGGGATATTGTCAGGTCCCATGGATGCTGTGTTCTTGGCTTTGGAGAGTGTGCTTTTGCCTGTGCAGCCGTGATTACAGGAACTTTGCATTCTTCCGGTATAGAGATGGGCCCTCTAGGGGGTGAGAGGGGGGTAAAGTTAGCACTGAACCTATCTGCCAGGATGTTAACAATATCAGTTGGTTCTATATATTTAGTGCCATTGTGCTGTAACTCAGAGCAGATCTGAGTGTTGCCAGTGAGATTCTTGACATAGCTATAGAATGCTTTTTCGTTGTCTTTAGAGTCACTGGCAATTTTGTTTTCGTAATTAGTTTTGGAGGATTTTATGAGGGATCTCAGCTTCTTACTGAGGCTGACCAGGGAGCTTCTCCAGTCATGGGATTTTACTCTTTTTTGCAACAGTTTCTTTCTTCTGTTGTAGAGATTGTTTATGGCAGAGGACCACCAGATTGGCTTCCTTTTTTTGGAGGATGGCATCTTGGTTATGTTATGGATAGCATGATCTATGCCCTCGTGTTAAGTGCTTATAAAGTGCATTTGTGTAGGATTCAGCAGTCGTACCTCTGTTGTCCATCTGCATGAGTGTCATGAAGTTTGCCATTTCTGTCTTAAGAAGTGTGAAGTTGGCTTTGGAAAAGTTTTTATGGTGGTTTCCCTAATGGGGGGTGGGGGCGGAATGTGGATTTATAGGAAATATATCCCATAAATGTCTCACAATTTGGCTGATCTAAGCTTCAGTACAGGGATCAATGAGACTGTGTTGCTTAACCCTGGGTGTCTACTGGCTTCTAAGACTAGTTGCCAATAAAGCTTCTTATACTCTAACCTAGTTTCTCAGGGACATCCTCTTGGGTCCATAGGTATTACTTCAATCACAAAAAAAACAATATTCAGCTCCCATACACACTTCAGTATGTTTAAACAAAGCATTGTTTTCATTCATTCTCCTAATGTCTTATCTATGTTCATACATTCTTTGTTTTAATTTTCTTTCTGTTTTTCCCACATAGAATGAATCACATATATTACATAAGGCTAAATATATGACCCCTTTGGTGTTGCAATTGGCATATCCTATGGTACAAATGTACTTATTTCTACATTTTAAATATATTGTGTCTCCAGTCCGTATACATAAACACTGGGTACAGTTGCAACATTTCTATGCACCTTTCCTGTTGCTTGATTTACCTCCATCATTGTTGTAATATGTACCTCTTTCTAATATATTTTTAATATTACGACCCTTCCTATATATACATTTGAATGGTTTGTCAAAAATGATGTTCAAATCTAATATCTTAGCAAATTTATTCCACTCATCCTCAATGGTTCTCCTCACTAATCCAGTTTCCCCATCAAATGTAATAGTTAGTGCACAGTAGTATACGTCATTTTCCATGTTTTTACCTGGACTAATCGTGTCTGTAGTATAATTTTCTATGCCCAAAATGGAAGCAAACCTTGTTTTCCTTGCCTCTAATACTTCTGCATATATTTCCATCAACAGTTCACAAGGATAACTTCTAGCCTTGAACAGTTTAATCAAAAACTCACACTCACTTTGAAAATCCTTATTGTCTGAAGTCATCCTACTTGCACGAACCAGTTGTCCCTTTACTACCCCTCTTTTCTGGTAGGGAGGGTGAACACTAGTGTAATATAGGTATGAATTTGAGAATGTCTTTTTCCTGCATATTTTAGATCTAAAACCATTGCTGTCCTTTTGTATATTTACATCTAATTAATTCAACTCTATGTTATTAAATTCATATGTAAACTTTAAAAAATTGGGGGTGCTCAATAAATAATCTAAAAAGTCTTTAAACTTGTTCTCTGTGTTGACCCACAAAAGACATATGTCATCTAAAAAATGCCCATAAAAACTTCAATATTGCTTGTACTCAGAATTAAACACATATTTGCTTTCCCAATATGAAAGAATAATGTTGGCATATGTAGGGGCACAGTGTGCACCCATTGCCACTCCTCTGAGTTGTCTAATACTCTCCTTCAAAGAATATAAAATGATTCTTCAAAACCAGATCCATTAAAATTAAACATGTACGACATTCATTGAAAGAGATATCCCTAAATTCTGCTAAAGATTCATCAAACCATATTAAACCAACATAATGTGGTATACAAGTGAATAAATCTACCACATCTAAAGTAATAAAACTTAAATCATCTGAGTACAATGTACTATTGAGCCATCTTAAAAAATCCCAAGAGTCATTTAAAACATTCACACGTCTCAAAACTAAATTTTTCAATTTATGATCAATGTACTTTGCTAATGGCACAGTGACAGACCCTTCTGCTGAAACAATAGGTCTCAATGGGGGGGGGTTGAATAAATCTTTGTGGACCTTCGGAATACCGAAAATGGAGGGAACTCTAGGTTTGTCAACATACAAAAAATTGTAAGTCTCCCTATCTATAATCCCCTCCAATAATAAATCATTTAAACAAATTGAAATTTTCTTGTAGGCAATGTTAACTTCATTAAGTGAAACTCTTGTGTATTTACTGTCATCACTTAGTATATCTAACATTTTGCCTTCGTATGTTATATGGTCCATTAATACAATTCCCCCATCTTTATCAGGCTTTATGATCCTCAGGTTTTTGTTTTGCTTACATTCATATAAAATGTCTCTTTCTTCTTTAGTCATATTTAGTGTCACTTTATTGTTCTTAAGTTCTTCTCTTAACTCATTTTCCACCATGACCTCAAAATTCTTAAGCTGAGGGTGTAAGGGTGGATTAAAAGTACTTTTCTTAACAAGTTCATTATTAGTATTTCTTTTTTCTTGTCCACAAAAAAACAGTTCAAAATTTTTCTTCCTAATAAAAAGTTTAAAATCCACCAATAAATTAAATGTGTTAGTTTTAATTCTAGGTATAAAGGTAAATCCTTTTAAAAATAAATCAAAATGTCTTTTAATAATAGTCATGTTAGCATAATTGAAAATATTGAACCCATTGTAGCTAAATCTAAAACCATCCTGCAAGATATCTTCCTGTAAGTCTATCTCCAGTAAGTTCTGTCCTGTGGTGCCCATCCCTTTTGTCTGTAATTCACAGGCCTGTAATTCACAATATACAAGTATTGGGGATGTCAACTGGGCATTTGGGGGGGGGCAATAAGGGGGTGAAGTTTGCATTGAACCTATCAGCTTGTAGGTTGGCTAAGTCAGCAGGATCAGTGTAAGTGGTATCATTAAGTACTAATTCGGAACAAACCTGGGCTTTACCATGGAGCTTCCTAACGTAACTGAAGAAGGACTTGTGCTTCCCTCTGTTTCAGAAGCTAGTTTCAACTCATAATTGGCTTTGGAGTTTTTCACTAGTGATCTAATTTGCTAGTTGAGGCTAAGGAGGGAGATTTTCCGATTTGGAATTTGTTCCTTTTTACCCTTGGACAACAGTGTCTTCCTTTTGTTGTAAAGCCTGTTGATAGAGTACATCTCCCAGACAGATTTGTGTTTCCTTGAGGAGCAGATTTTAGTTCTGTTGGGTATGGCTGAGTCCATGCAGTTGTACAGGTGCTTGTATACTGCACTAGTGTACTGTTCAGCACAGTTGTCTGCATCCTCTGAGGAGGGTGGTGCTGTGAAGCCACTGATAGCCTCCCTTAGGAGGGTATAGTCAGCTTTTGAGAAGTTTTTTAGTCTGGTTATGGCTGGGGAGGGGTTGAGTGGGATAGAAACTTCAAATGAGACAGACTGATGATCTGATCTCACAAGGGAAGAACATACTATTGGAGTGGTGCAACGGTCACCCATGTTGGTGAGAACCAAGTCCAGTATGTTATCTCCTCTTGTGGGGGATGAGACCAGCTGGTCTAGTGCATTAGAGTTGATGAAGTCAAGGAATCATTGGTTGAGTCTATTAGTGCAGGAATAGTTCACCCAGTCTATGGTGGGGTACTTGAAGTCACCAAGGATCAGAGTGTTAGGGAGTACCTTGATGGAGTCAAGTAGGTCCAGGTAGGAGGAGTGGGTGTCCTGAGACATGGTGGGGGGGGGGTCTATAGCTGGCTATAACTTGGATGGGTGTCTTGCCAACTGTCAGTTGCACCTGGAGTAATTCCAGTGCATCATGCTGGTAAATCAGTAAATCAGTCTGGAGGTGTGCCTGTCTTTAATGAAGATAAAGACTCTACCACCCTTAGTCCTTCCAACCTCATTTTGGGGTTGGAAAGTGTGGAATGATGTATAGCCTGGTAAGGCAGGGGTGCTCTCTGCAGTTGTGAACTAAGTTTCTGTGACTGCACAGACATTGGCAACTTCCAGTGTGAGGAGAGCCTCCAGTGAGTGCATTTTCAGCTTAAGATTCCTAGCATTGAGCAGCATGACCTTCATTTTGCTTTTTGAGAGATCTTTCATGTTGGAAGATTTGTCTTTGGGACATAGCCTAAAAAAGGCACAATGGGGCGAAGCAAGAGCCTTGGCCAAGATCTGAAACCTCAGGGGTGACAGGTGAAGGCCATCTCTGGCAAAGCAATGAGGCCTGTCAACCATGTTATCCCAGACAGATAGATATTGGATCCCCTTGGAAAGACACCAGAAACTAAGCCATTTGTTGAAGTCAATCATTTTTTGCTGGTATTGTGGCATTATTCTTAGTGAAGGTAGAATGCTGCTCAGGGCTAGGGTCACACGTGCCTAGAGCGCACATTCTGAGAGCTCAATCATGTCTCTCTTCATATAAGACTTTCCAATAAAGGATCTTAGCCTTTTTGTCATACCATTCCTTCTTTTTATAGAACAGCTACTCCCTGCTCTGATGTGAAACTATGCATATCTCAGAATCTGAGAATGCTCACTAGGATGTAGACCAGTACATATATGTAGAAATACATAGCATTATACATATCTCAGATTCTGGGAATGCTCACTAGGATGTAGACCAGTGCATATATGTAGAAATACATAGCATTATACATATCTCAGATTCTGAGAAGGCTCACTAGGATGTAGACCAGTACATATAAGTAGAAATACATAGCATCATACATATCTCAGATTCTGAGAATGCTCACTAGGATGTAGACCAGTACATATATGTAGAAATACATAGCATTATACATATCTCAGATTATGAGAATGCTCACTAGGATGTAGACCAGTATATATATATATATATATATATATATATATATATATATATATATATATATATACGTAGAAATACATAGCATCATACATATCTCAGATTCTGAGAATGCTCACTAGGATGTAGACCATTACATTTATGTAGAAATACATAGCATTATACATATCTCAGATTCTGAGAACGCTCACTAGGATGTAGACCAGTACATATATGTAGAAATACATAGCATTATACATATCTCAGATTCTGAGAACGCTCACTAGGATGTAGACCAGTACATATATGTAGAAATGCATAGCATTATACATATCTCAGATTCCGAGAACGCTCACTAGGATGTAGACCAGCATATATATGTAGAAATACATAGCATTATACATATCTCAGATTCTGAGAATGCTCACTAGGATGTAGAACAGTACATATATGTAGAAATACATAGCATTAGACATAGCTCAGATTCTGGGAATGCTCACTAGGATGTAAATCAGTACATATATGTAGAAATACATAGCATTATACATATCTCAGATTCTGAGAATGCTCATTAGGATGTAGACCAGTACATATATTTAGAAATACATAGCATTATACATATCTCAGATTCTGAGAATGCTCACTGGGATGTAGACCAGTACATATATGTAGAAATACGTAGCATTATACATATCTCATATTCTGAGAATGCACACTAGGATGTAGACTGGTACATACATGTAGACATACACGGCATTATTCATTACTACTTCATATGCTTTTTTATAATCGTGCTTTTTTTACTTAAATGCAAATCTCGCTTCTTTTATATTTCCCTTCTTTCTTTCCTGGGCTGACACTGAAATTGGTCATTTGTGACAAGCTGTCTACTCTGGATAATACATTTTAAACAAAATAACATACAAAAAAATATATATCTATCCTTAGATGCTTTATAGACTATAATGATGTCCTTCCTCATGCTTCTGTATTCTAAACGGATCCATATTGAATCAGAGAACACTTAAAAAAGCGAATGCTGATTCATTGACCCTATAAAAGCGAAAGCTTACAATCCTGAACACCCGGAACAATGATTTTTTTCCCAGGGAAAACAATCGCTGGGCCGGTTTTGGGAGTTTGCCATTTCCTCCACTATGGTGCGATCTCGGAGTTGGTATATTTAAGTAGGGGGGTGTGAGGGGGGGCAAAGCCCCCCACATTATATACTGTCTTAAGATTTTTTTTTTTTATGGAACAGCGCTGTTCCGAGTGTTCGGGATTGTAAGCTTTCACTTAAATAGGGTCTATGAATCAGCATTCGCTGATTCAATATAGACCCTTCTAAACAGTGCAGACATAGCTACTGAAGTCTTTGTCTGTACTAGATTGTTGGTATATTATCAGTCTAAAAAATAGTTGCAGGATTAGTTCACTTTTTATTATGTATCCACTTTCTATTTGGATAGCAGATCCTACTGCTAGATATCAGCATACAACTTATTAAACCGATCTAAAATGTGATCATGATGGGTGGATGTCAATTTATGCTTTTTTTTTTCATTGTAAGTGAACCAGTTCTTCTAAGATGCTTTTTAGCCAAGCTATCAACCAGTATTTATGGAGATACAAGAGAAAACTGCATTACAAAGAAGAAACACATACAGACATAGAAAAACATGCTTTATATCACATCATAGGATTGAACTGCAGATGCTGGATGTGTGAGGTAAACATCTTACCACTCTACCACTGTGATTCTCAATGCAAAGCTTAATAAACTGGCTATTGTCTTCCAAGGCGTGATGCAAGTCATCTACTTGATGTTTAAAGTTGAGTCTGCTATCCACTGCTACACTGAAATCTTCCCATGAGCTTAAGTTTCTAGTTTGTCTTAATTGCCCCTTTTTAACTACTTCCCACATCTCAGTAATAGACTTAGGCCTCAGTAGCATCAATTTGCATCAATCAGAAGGGAAGGTGTTGATTAATTGCTTCCTATTTTGTTGGGGCATGATGAGGGAAAAGGTCTGTCTGTCAAACATTGCTTTAGCCAAGTCTAATTTGTTGACGGTGCTATCTTTGTGTATTTGTGCAATCTCAAAGGATGAACAGCTCACAGGAAAAATAAAAGTGAAAAACAATGAAACTTTTTTTTTTTTTTTTTTGCTTTGCACTGTGTTTAAGTGACATTAGAGTTAATGTATTTAAAGATTAGGTTTGTACAAGTGAGGCAGCGATGCTTGGGAATGCAGAGGGTATAGCACCCATGCAGACATGCTTTCTGGCTTTTGTATTGTAGTTTGATATTTGAATGTTATGTTTTAATTAGTTTAAAAGTAGGTAATATAAGCAGACAGTCATTTGGTTATAGTTCATCAGATCTCAAATAAAACGAGACTTAATGAGTTCTCAAAAACAGCAGTATTCTTGAATACGGGATCTCTGCTGCAACCACTCAACCTGCCACGCTCTTCAGAGTGCCTGACAGTTTATGTATTACATCTTGTCTGGTACTTAGATTACTTTTTCAACAAATTAATGAGTTGACAGCTCAGTTCTTTGATGCTAAGCTTGCATCTCTCAGGTCAGTTTCCCCCTGCCATGATGATCTTAGGATAACTGAGCAGTACTGTTTATGAGATCATATATGTTAACTAGTCAGGAAAGGTTGCTTAATTATAATGATCTAATATCTCTGATTTTGACGATGTTCCCCATCAGCTGCAGTTTGGATCCATGTCAAATCTAACTGGTTATCACCTATCTCAGTACACAGAATACCTTTAACATATAGGATCATAGGTATATACTAGGCCAACAACCACCAGGGCCTTTATAAGCCTAACCACACATCTCAACACATTGTGTATCATGAGTGTTTATTAGGAGGGGGTATGTTAGTTTGGGCATAGCTACCATCTGCATCTGTCTATCAGAGACATGAGGGCCAGAACTTGGGTGAATTACCAATTTCAAATCCATTGGTCAAGGTTACACTTAAATAAGCTTAGGGATGTACTTTGCATTACATGGATGGGGATCGTGTTCCAGAGTATGGAAATCCTCTTAGATACATCTGTCTCTCCAACATGTCCTATTTATTTCACAAGCAAAATTTAAATCCTTGGATCTAATGGTTCTGATGCTGTTCATTTTGTAGATGTGCAAAAGCTCCATCAGAACTGGATCCAAAGATGCCTTCCATGCTAGGCATTAATCACCTCTTAGTAACCTGTAGGACACTTTAGGAAATGGAGTATAGGGATAGGGCTTTTAATTGATCCATATAAGACAATGCATTTATATCCTGGATTCTTTGTGGGTGATAATCAACTAATAATTAACTTTTATTTGTTCGGTCTGGTGAGTGAAGCATCTGTGTGTCATACAGCGGAGCCCCCTATGACAACAGTCCTGGATAATGTGTTGGTTTGCCTTACGGGCTTTGCTTTTGGGATGCCACTCAGCATAGGTGCATATGTGGTGCTTGGTATTGTTTTTCATTAGTGTTTTAGAGATTGCTGGGAATAGGTGTTGCCGTTTATAGGCTTAGGAGGTCTTTAAGGTTTGGTAAGTTTGCATTTTAGTGCTTCAGCATAGGTTGATCTGTATGTGTGATGGACACTATGTGTGGTAGATGGTGTGTGTGTGTGTATGTGTGTGTGTGTGTGTGTGTGTGTGTGTGTGTGTGTGTGTGTGTGTGTGTGTGTGTGTGTATTCTTGACAACTTTGATTGTATGAGAGATTTTTGCCTCAGGTGAAAGAAATTGTGTATGTACATCACCATACTGTGTTTCTTTCTATAACAATGAAATTGTTGTCTGTGAACATGTGAAAAATGCTACATTCTCTCAGAATGCCCATATCTACCAAGCTGGCTGCAGAGACATTTGGAAATTGCATATCCACATTGTCCAGACCTGTAGTTGGGCGGATTACTGTAAGTCATGGACTGGATTATACATAGGTCTCTCCTTGGGTAGCCTCTGGGGTTTATCCCTAGACTATAGTTGATTGTGCTAAGATTTCATAATAGTGCTGTTTAAGATGAAAACTAGCTGCTCTACACTTGCCTCTGTGCAGTGGCTTTGTTTTAGCCACACTAGTTTATAGGTTTCAGTTCTAAGAGTAGTTTTATAGAAAAAAATACTCAAGAGCAATACTGGTTTTCTTGATGGACACTTAGTATTATAAATATATGGAAAACAATAGGTGGGAAAGGTACTTACAACAAACAATAGCAATGAAAGAGTAGAGGGAGGGATTTTAGAAGTCAGATTACCATAAAGGGTAGAAGCCAGAAAAACAGTCTTTTAAAACCACAGTAAGAAAAGGGTGGGAAGGTTGCGGAAAATTCAAACTGCAAGAAGCAGACTTCCTTGAGAGGAATTCAATAAAATAAAGCAAATACTGGAGCTCTAGTCCTATGGTTAGAATTGCAGAAACTTTAGCTTAATGACTCAGTGGGAACTGGGACAGACACAAATGACAGGGGAAAAACAGTACCAAAATAAACAGAAAAGCACTGGAATGCAATGTTAAGCGGGTAAATGATAATCAGAATATAAAACTAGCAGCAAAACTAGAATATAAACAGCCATTAAAATACTGAAGCACAACTCCTGGAGTGGAATTCACAATACTTGTCATTACTGCAATTCCACCACAGACTATTCAATGCAGAAATTTACCGTAATGCTGTTTATGGAAAAATGTTGTAATAAATGTCTAAATAAGGCTCAAATCTGTCAGTAGTTCACAGTTCTTCCACAACTGTGACTGAAGCAACAACATTAAAACCCATAGACAGGAGTAAAAATACAGCTAGCTTTTACAAGTAATACTAATTATGGAGATAAAAGTGCAGTATAATATATAAATGATGCTAACATTTTGCAGTAATACACAATCTTCCTACAACAGCAAATAAAACTAGAAGACTACTGTCACAGAACAAACTACAAAAAATGCAAATAGATAACTTTTTTTGGCTAAAAAGTAACATCATATAGGTCATTACATGTGCAACTTGAAATATTTAAGCAGCATTTAAATGCAAACTTTTTTTTCTCCCCTTTTGATGAAAAGCTTGTTTCTTACACTTTGGGGCTTTCCACACCTGTCAGAATTTTGAATAAAAGACCCTGGGTGGGTGTATCTCCATGCTAAATATCACAGACCAGCTAGAGAGGGATTCAATCAAATAAAACCAGTATTATCTAGTTCTACTGTTAGAATTTCAATAACATTTGCTTAATGTCTCAGTGGGGGCTGGAATAGATAAAAAATAGGAGAAAAGACAGTAGCAAAATAAACAGAAATGGTTTGGAATGCAGCTTTATGCAGAATTCACAGTACTGTCCTACTACAGTACCACCACAGATTAAGGAACCAGACTATGCAGACATTAGTAAAGCTGTTTATGGAAAAAAATGCAGCAGTAAATGACTAAATGGGGCTTAAATCTGGCAGTAGTCCACAGTTCTGCAACACCTGTAAATGAAACTACAACATTAAGGCACTAGACGGGAGTCAAAATACAAACAGATAGATTTTACAAGTGGTTCTACTTATGGAGAGAGAAGTGCAACGTAACGTATATCATGTATACCATGCATAGGTAAAGCTACTGATAAGGTTTTGCATTCATACACAGGATTTCCTCTGTGGTGTAGTTAGACAATACTCAGGTCTGTAGATTTGTTTTGAAATAATGTCAAGGTTTGAATTCTGATGCATGCCAAAGTGTTTTAAAACATACTTGATGGCATAATGGTTTAAACCTCTACCTCACACATACAAGGTATAGGGTTTGATTCTGAATTTGCATTGTTGGTTAAGCTTATAACAGTCTGCAGAACTGATAGCCTATTATTTACCCTATTACTTCTGTGGCACAATGTGTAAGTGCATTGAGTTTACAGAAAGAGGACAAGTAATTCAGGGTACAAATCCATTTTAAAGATATTTAGAGTGGGTGGGCTTGTCATAATGATTAAGGTCTTTAACGTATAAAAACAAGGTATGGAGTTTGATTCTGACCTCATATTACTAGCCAAGCTTAAAAAGACCCTCTGGGAAAGTTAGCCTAACATCGACCTATAAACCTATATATAAATGACAAGTCAACTGGTAAACAAAAACAAGCCAAAAATCCAAAAAGATATATCCAGCTGAAGCACCGAGTCAGAAAGTAAAGCGCAAACACCGTGTGTATGTTGTAAAACAAAACCGTTTAATTGAAATGCTTTTCGTTGCTGTTATTACAGCAACTTCCTCAGAAAAAAACTTTTTTTAACAAAATATCAAACAACACTATTTGAGTAATAAACTCGATCACATGATGTTCATATCAGCTGGTAAACATGTCACAACAATTAATCCTCGTGAATTAATGGGGTACAAACTGATATTAGAGGAGGTCCTTTTAATTTATTGCTAGAAGAACGCAAATTAGCATGGCAAATTCGCTTAAATGCATTTTCTTTTCCAGGTTTAAATGACTCTTGTAACATAGCACGCCTATAAAAACTTAGAAGTCTGAAAAGGTAATCAGGTTTCAGACTTCTTAGGAAGTATTGACATGCTTGTATATTTTTGTTGCAATGTGTAAGATACTTAAATTAGAATATTATGAACATTGTTTCCATTTAAAAGGAAGATTTTTACTGTAGATACATATTTTTATTGGTGTTTTATAGTAGGGTTAAAGTAATACTCAGTTTAACTTACTTCAGTTAAACCTCATTAATTGTTACGACGTGTTTACCAGCTGATATGAGCATCATGTGATCGAGTTTATTACTCAAATAGTGTTGTTTGATATTTTGTTAAAAAAAAATTTCTGAGGAAGTTGCTGTAATAACAGCAATGAAAAGCGCTTCAATTAAACGGTTTTGTTTTACAACATACGTACGGTGTTTGGGCTTTACTTTCTGACTCGGTGCTTCAGCTATATATAAATGAAGCTAAAAGTGTGCAGTAATGCACATTTTTCCTACATCTGCAAGTGAAGCTACAAGACTATGGTCCTAAAACAAACTAAAAAATGCAAACAGATAACTTTTGTTAGCTAAAACGTTGAAAAAAAGCAGAAAAGTACAAAAAAGCATCACCACACAGGTAATTATAACTTTAAATATTTAACAGAATTTAAGTAAAAGTTTTTTCTTCCCTTTTTTATGAAAAGCTTGGTTCTCACACTTTGAGGCTTCCCACGCCTCTCAGAGTTTTGCTACTTCTTTACCCAGAGGATCTTTCCATAAAATTTAAAGGAGGCTTTAGTGATCTCAGAGTTGAAGAGGCCCTCTCATAATACAAATTATTTTGGTAATATGTATCTTATCTCAAATCTACCATGCATAAGTAAAGTTATTAATAAGGTTGGGTATATACAGCTTTGTTCAATATTAAAGGAGCATGATGTCCATGATCCAGTCCTTTCTGGATTTCATACTAGACAGAACATTGAAACTACTTTCATTAAAGCTATGAATGATTTTCTTAAGATGAAAAAATAACATTTGTTTTTTTTGCTTGTTTTGGATTTTCTGGATCTTTCTTCAGTATCTGGCATGGCTGACCAAACTTTCTTATCAGATTTCTTTCACATTTATCGTGAGATGTTTGGGAATCAACTGATTAGGTTTGCCATCCTTACAAGGGCTAATTTGAGGGAATGGTTGCTGTTACTGTTATGCAGATGATGTGTAACTTTACCACCTTGTTTCCTTAAGTGCACGTCTGCTGTCATCTTCTCTGTTGAGGATCTGGAATGGGTCTGACCCCAGGTGACTAACAGTTGTGTTAAGTGTATAAGATTGTGGTTGTGACTGTAGGCGGCACGCAAAGGAATTCAAACTGCCCAGTCCAGAACCACATTAATTATACACACTGGGAGAGAATAGGGTTAAATTTGCTACTAAAGTGAAAGATCTAACTGTTATCCTAGAGGACAGTCTGACATCTTGGGACCACTTTTCAACTGCAGTTAAAAAATATCCTACAGCCTGGATCAGATTAAGAGACTACACTACCATCTATGAAGTATAAACTGGATCTAGCATTTACTTCCTTTTGAGAACATGCCTTAGTCTCCCCGGGCTTCATTAATATGACTCCCTGTAAATGGAACTTCTTGTTTTAGAACCTCAGTCACCCACAACTGGTTCAGAATTCTTTTGTCCAGCTCTTAATATGTATAGCCTGTTACCATAATGTTCTAGTGGTTCAATATTTATTTATTTATTAATTTTATTTATTTGCTGCTGTCTTCATCTTAGGCTGTCAAGCTTTTCCTAATGACCACTACATAGGTCCATTTGTCCCCCTGGAGAAGACCCCTCTGTCTCAATCATTCCTTGCAGAATGAGTACTAGGACTAATATTATCATCTGTGAGAAGTATTCTTTTAAGTTTTAATTCCTTCCTATGCAGGCAGCATGCAATGATCCTTTGAGATGCATTTCTGAGACATCATGGCCCTACTCCCACTGTAGAGAGATGGGGTCAGAATGGAGAGATGAAAAGAGAGCAAGCAAAGGAAAGTAGTAGTGCTAAGATTGAATTCATCCTCAAGACTTGGTGAGTACTTTCCTGAGGTGGACCTACTATCACAAAATCTCACCAAGGCGACACTGATTTATATAGTATTTATATTCCATATATCATGGACAGAAGTAGGTCAAAAATTAAAAGAGAGAGCTGGGTGCACAAGACCCAGGATAAAAAAACTGCTTGGTGCCAGGACTGGAAAAAGTGACAGTGTAGAAACCTCAAAATACAGAAACATTCCCGCAATGGAGCCAGGCCAGGCCCAGGAAGAGGATGGCACCCTGTTGTAGAAGGAAGTAGCAGTCCACAAAAATCACAAAAATTGATAGGCCAGAGAAGAGACATAAAGATGACAGAGTTGACTTTTTTGAGTAAAAAGATGATAGAGTGGACTATTGAGGATAAGAATGAAATTATGTATTGTTACTATTATACAAAAAGCCCAGAATTTCCAGACACAAGATATACAAAATGATTAAGAGAGAAATCAGAGGAAAAAAATGCTTCCACAAGGAAAACTGTCAGAAACTTCAAATGAAAATTTGCATTCATTAATATAACAGATTTGTGAAAACAAAAAAAACTAGAGATATTTGAAAAATATAAATAAGAAATATGGGTATGGGAAAGAAAGAGAGATTTGATATGGTGCAGTATTTATGCAAAGGAGAAAGCCAAATGAATCAATATAAAGAAGGTAGCCCCAAAGATATTCAAAGAGAAATACAGGCAAAGGAATCCAGATATGGAAAATTTTACAATAAAAAAATAATATCACAAAGATGAAACATGAAAAAGAAGATCAGTAAAGCAGCAGTTAAAAAAATGAGTTGAAGTTATGGAATGCCTGCAAAGTGAAGATTTTGGTGTAGAAGGTCTAATACAGGTTACATCACAGCATGATGGAGTGTGTCCCCAAAGTAAGGAGGAACAGGAAGATCAGGAGTCATCTGGTGGAGAAATATGGACATGGGAAAGAAAAAGAGATTTAATATGGTGTAATATTTATGCAAAGGAGAAAGCAAAACTAACCAATACAAAAAGAGCAGCACCAAAGATATTTGAAGAGAAATACAAGCAAAGGAATTTGGATATGGAAAATTTTACAATACAAAAAATAAGAAGACAAAGAGGAAACTTAGAAAAGGAGATTAGTGATGGAGAAGTTAAAGAAATAGAAACTGAGGTTATGGAGTACCTACAAAGTGAAGGATTCAGTGTAGAAAATCAAATGCAGAAAGCACCACAACAGGATAGAGCAATGGATATCCAGATTAAAGGGAAACCAGTGGAACAGGAAGCAATTGCTCAGGTGCCATAGCAAGATATTTTGGAGTTTTTCACAGGAAACCAGGATAAACGTTCACTTGAAGCTAGACAGCAAGGAAAGGAACAGGAAACTTTGGAAACTCTGATGCAGTCAATGTTGAGGAGTGATAGGCCATTGAGTTCCGATATGACAGAGCAACAGATGGCACAGGATGAAATTAAAAGAAGGTGCCTCAGGAAAATGCTATAGAACTTTCAATAGAATGCTCACAGGAAATGGAAAACAAGCGATGTGCCCTCAGTATTCTATGCCTCTCCAATATTTACCAGCCTAAGGCAAAGTGAGTTAGGTAAACTCGAAGCTTGCTACAACAAAACAGCAAGGTTTGCCACTGGCGTAAACTACCGTAGCCACCACTGCACCTCACTTACTGAACTAGGCTGGCTAGAACTCCCTCACCTCCTTCAACGGTACCAGCTCTCACTCGCCCACAAACTACTAAATCATCCTCTAAAAGTCCCCTCCCTCCAAAATCTACTCCAACCCTATCACACCACCAGACCACTACTCTCCAGCAACGAAAATCAATTACAGGTAACTAGAACCAGGAACTCTGCTGGAGAAGCTCTCTTCTCCTACTCCATAGCAAAATTATGGAATACCCTTCCTGACACTATAACTTCTGTGTCATCACACACTGACTTCAAAGCTGCTCTAAAATCTCATCCAAAAGACCACTGGGCATGTCCCTGTAACAAACCTCTCTAACATCTCTACCCCAACCTCTGTAATCCATTTCTTCCACCCTTCTAACTACCTTGGATTGCAGCCAGATACATTGCTTGTAAACCTATATCCCAGCTGTAATCTTAACCACTGTTATTCAAGGGTAATAGCTGCTAGCTCAGCTATTAAAATACTTGCTAGTCTTTATGGCACCTGTCAAAGGAAAAAACTTCAAAGACCAATACACGTAAGGTTCAGTTAAGGCACTTTAATTTACTTGCAGCAAGGAGACAAAAGCATGCAAATACAAGGATTTGTCTAACTACTAACAGGAAGTACGTTCATTCTTATACTGTTTTACAAGACATGGCCTACTAACAGGAAGTATGTTTATTCTTATACTGTTTTACAAGACATGGCCTTCTAAGCTGACGTAATCAAACACAACGTTCAGTATTGTTCTACAGCAGATGTTACTTCAGATTTTCTGCTGACATGACTAGATTTGTGAGAAACTTTTCAGAAAAACAACCTGGCCTTGGTGACTATTAATCCGTTTACAAGTGTCTATTGTGCAGTGTTACTTTTCACGGTACTTTTCTAATACAGATACAAACAAATGCTGATTGCAGTTCATATTTTCAAGCAGGCTTTGTACTAATTATCTGTAACTTCTACAGCTGTGTATTTTCTCATGGTACAGCGGAACTTCTTATCTAAGTTTCATACAAGTAGTATTGTTCTATTCATTATTTTCCTAACGCAAGCAGAAATCACCTGCTTCTCAGTAAATTTCCAAGGCACAAGCAAGATTTCAGCTAACAGTACAAGGTCAGGAAGCAACTGCAGTTTGTACAGATCTATGCAGTATGAAATAGAATAAATGTGTTCACTCTTTTCCAGCTCTAAATGCACTAAGCATATTGCTAATACACACATTAATACATATTTTTCTAACAGCACCAATGATATAAGTGTTGTACCATTTAACTAAATACTTAATTTCATTTTGAACTATAACTGTTTACTACTATTGTTAAACAAAACCTACCTATACTTCTTGTAACTTGTAATTAATTGTTGTTTTTAATTGTTGTTTTTATTGTGGAGCTTTTCTCCCCAGGCCTCCGCTGAAAAAGGACCTGTGTCCTGCCGGATTTTCCCGGTCAATAAAATGTAAATAAATAAAATAATAAAATAAATAAAAATGAGGTAAGAGAAGAGTTGCTTGATTTAATAGACATGGACAGATATATTAAGATCAATGAGAGAAATAGATTGTAGAAGGTCAATAAAACTCAAAAAGTCAGAAGTTTGATAAAACAAATGAATGCAGTAATTAGGACCGTCATAGGATCTGTGTGATATAACAGAAGTAAACAGGATATATTACTGTGCTGCTAAATTAATAACTGATAAAGTTCTATCACAAGAACACAGGGTAGTGAGGGAAAGGAAGAGGAAAATCAAATACCATCATAGAAGTAGCGAATAGAGAAAACTATAAAGCAATTCAGACAAGAAGTGTCACTCTTAGAAGACTATAGAAGAGGGAATAGATCAACAAAAATACTAAGAAAGACAGATGTGATTAAAGCAATGTGCAATATTAGAATAGACCAGGATCTATCATGCACTATCGCAAATAAAATCTCAGTACCTTACGCTCATCAAATAAACTATTAGTTAGCATAAACAAGTCCAACAACATGGCAGGTGACTCTCTCTTTTCAAACACAGCTGGCAAAAGCTGGAAACTTCTACCTAGTGAACTTACATTACTTCCTTCCCTACCCCTCTTCAAACAAAACTCAAATTATTCCTTAGAACACACTGGTTATGCCCTTGCAGTAACCCTGACTAGAATTTCACCCCTGTGCTACTACTTCCTAGTTTCTACTTTCAAACTAGACAATGTTGTTTAGCATGAATGAAAGAGTGAACTGTAAAACTACTGTAACATTTAAGTATTTTATTCCTCTGAAGATCATGTCCTAAATTCTGTTCTTTGTCATTTTATGTACAATACAATGTATTTGAAATGACTGCTATTTACTATTTTATTGTAAACTACTACCTGGTTACTTATAGGTTCATAGGCTAGTACTTGGCTAACTGCCCTTGCGAGCCATTTTTTTTAAGCCTAGCCAGTTATCCCCTGTGAGATTCAAACCCTGTACCTTGTGTTTGTAAGGCAAACACCTTAACCATTAGGCCACCCTCCCAAAAACTTACTGTTTTTGTTTGTTTATTTTTATTGTAATCTTTAACCTTTGTTATTACTGTTGTTTGTTTGGAGCTTTTCTCCCTGGGCCTCTACTGAAAATGGACATATATCCAGTTAGACTAGCCCAGTCAACAAATGTAAAATAAAATAAATAAATAAATAAACTAAAAATTTCAGCACAGGTGGGAAAACTTAGAAGCTACACAGATAAATATAAATGAAAAGTACAAAATAATCAATTTATTGATGACCCAAAAAAAATTTATAGAGAATTGGGAAAAAGGTGAAAGGAATTGAAAAAACACCAAAAAAAGAGAAAGTAGATACATTTTGGAGAAGTATCTATGAAGATCCTGTGTAACATAGCAAAAATGCTAAATGGATAGAAGAAGTAAAATAAATAATAATAAGTTTAAAGCTGCAGGATATGAAATGGGATAAAGTAACAGCCAGAGTGATTGAAACAAAGTTAAGAAAAGCCTCTAACTGGAAAACCCCAGGCCCAGATGCAGTATCTAACTTTTGGTTAAAAGTATTAACATCTTTGTATGAGGATTTAGCCATGAGTAAAGAACTATTTATATGTGCACCTTGAGCAAACACCAACCTGACTAACAACAAGAAAAACAATGCTCCTACTTAAGAGTGAACCTGCAAGCTACCTTAAAATTTATAGACCAATAAGAAGCCTTCCAATGACATATAAACTATACATGGGAACTGAAGCTGACAGGGTTTATAGTCATTTAGAAGAAAACTCAATTATGGCAGTAGAACAAAAGGGCAATAAAAGAAAAATATATGGAACAAAGGATCATTTGTTGTTAAATAAAGTCATACTGGAGAACTGTAAAAAGGGGAAGAATTTAAGTATGGCATGGATTGACTATAAAAAAGCATTTGATAGTATAGGTTCATAGGCTCATAAGTAGGTACTAGGCTATCGGCCCAAGGGCCTACATATGTCTAGCCAACAAGGTTCCCTGGCTTAAGCCACCCAAGAAAGTTATTTTCCTGTGCCACTGTTGAGAAGAGACACAGAAGTGATCCCCGGGGTGTATTTCCTATTTCCCATCCACTCATCAAGACTTTTCTTGAAGAGTGCTAATAAAGAACTTTGCTTGACATAGATGGGTAGCCTGTTCCAGAGTATGGGAAGTCTCTGGAAGAGGAATCTATCCCTCCAGCATATCCTGTTTATTGTGGTGACAAGGTTTAGGTCCCTAGAGCATGTAGCTCGGAGGGATTGGGATTTCTTTAGGTGTAGCATGTCCAACAGCTCTGGGTTTGACATAGCTTTATATGTTAGACAGAGATCACCTTGGAGTAGGCGATATGCTACGGAGTAAAGCTGGAGTTTTTTGAGGCGGTCAGTGTAGGGCATTTGTTTGAGGCCAGTAATCCTCTTTGTGAGGTACTTCTATGGCCTTTCCAGATGCTGCAGATGTCTTGTGAGGTACATTCCAAAAGGGGCGTTGTACTCTATAATGGGTCTAATGAGTGACGAGTAGAGGGGAACAATGACCTCTTTTTTCCTGGAAGAGAACCCTTTTATGATGAGGTGTGCCACATAGAAGGACTTCTTGGCTACTGTGGCAATGTGACTATCAAAGGAGAGACTACTGTCCACCTGGGTCCCAAGGTCTCTTATCACATATTCGATGTTATGTAGATTGCTGCCTATGTGGTAGTTCATAGGTACAGAGTTTTTACCAAAGGGATGACACTGCACTTTTTGGCATTGAGCTTGAGGCCATGGCTCTGACACCAGGCATATCTCTCAGCGAGGCCCTTCTGTAGGATGCCCACATCATTTGGGGACTTGACTATGGCTCCTAGTTTGCAGTCATCTGTGAACTTCACTAGCCAGAGGCCTTCTGTGTTAGCCTGTACTTCAGAGAAGTAGATAGCAAACAGGAGAGGTCCCAGGATGGAACCCTGTGGTACTCCACTTGTCACTGCTTTGAGGTCAGATTTGGAGTCTGCAACTTTTACAGTGTAGGTTCTGTCAGTGAGCCAGTTGGCAACCCATCTTGTGAAGTAGGGATTTATACCTGGTTTAGTGAGTTTAGCTATAATTCCAGAATGAGGGATGTTGTTGAAAGCCTTGGCGAGGTCAAGATAGGCTGTGTGAACCACCTTACCTTCATCTACGGCTTTGGTGACTGCCTCAAAGAAGTCGATCAGGTTCAGGAGGCATGATCTGCCTTTCACAAACCCAAACTGGGTGGGACCCAGAGTTTGGAGGTTACCAATGGTTTTGTTTATGAGTTCCATGATGATACGTTCCATGGCTTTGCAGACTAGGCTCATCAGGCTAATAGTTCGATAGTTCCTGGGATCAGGGGTGGCTCCCCCTTTGTGGAGTGGGATAACTGTTGCTGTGCACCATTCAGTGGGCACAAAGCCTGATGCGAGGCTATTATTGAACATGGTGCTTAAGTGGGGATCCAGTTCATTCTGAAGTTTGTGTAAAATGCAGCCTGGGATGTTTTCCGGTCCCATGGATGCTGTGTTTTTGGCTTTAGAGAGTGCAGCCTTTACCTGCGTAGTTGTGATTACAAGGACTCTGCATTCTTCCTGTATAGACATGGGCCCTTTAGGGGGTGGGGGGGGTAAAGTTAGCACTGAACCTATCTGCCAGGATGTTGGCAGTATCAGTTGGTTATGTAATTGTCGTGCCGTTGTGCTGTAACTCAGAGCAGATCTGGGTGTTGCCATCGAGATTCTTGACATAGCTATAGAATGCTTTGTGGTTGTCCTTAGATATAGTGACAATTTTGTTTTTGTAGCTAGCTTTGGAGGATCTTATAAGGGATCTCAGCTTCTTACTGAGGCTGACCAGGGAGCTCCTCCACTCATGGGATTTTACTTTCTTTTGCAACAGTTTCTTCCTTTGTTGTAAAGTCTATTTATGGCAGGGGACCACCAGACTGGCTTCCTTTTTTTGGAGGATAGCGTCTTGGTACTGTTTGGGATAGCACGATCCATGCACTCGCGTAAGTGCTTATAGAGTGCATTTGTGTAGGATTCAGCAGTTGTAACTGTATTGTCCATCTGCATGGGTGTCATGAATTCACCACTTCTGTCTTAAGACGCATGAAGTTGGCTTTGGAGAAATTTTTTACCATGGTTTCCTTAATGAGGGGTGGGGGCAGGATATGGATATCAAGGGTGATTAGCTTATGGTTGGATCGAACCAACGAGAAGTTGACTTCAGGTGTGGAACACCGATCACTCATGCTGGTAATGACTAGGTCTAGGATATTGTTGCCCCTGGTAGGGATGTGGATATGTTGATCCAGGGCATTGGAGTTTATGAATTCCAGAAAGTGTTGAGCTAAGGAGTTGGTACATAAGTAGTTTTCCCAGTTAATGGTGGGGTAGTTGACGTCACCCATTATTAGGGTGTTTGGTTGAACCCTAATATTTTCCAGTACATCAAGAAAAGAAGAGTGGGTATCCTGGGGCATGGTGGGGGATCTGTAGCAAGCTACAATTTGGATTGCAGTTTTGCCCAGAGTTAGTTGCACTTGGATAACCTTGGATGCATTATGCTGAGCAACTAGCCTGGAGGTGTGGATATCCTTAATGAATATGGACACACCTCCGCCTTTGGTATTTCGGTCCAGGTTACATGGCCGAAAAGTGTGGTATGAGTTATAGCCTGGTAGTGCAGGGGTGCTCTCTGGAGCCATGAACCAGGTCTCAGTCACTCCACAGATATCGATGTTCTCCATTTTAAGGAGTGCCTCGAGTGAGTGCATTTTGATATTTAGACTTCTAGCACTGAGTAGCATTACCCTCAGTTTTTGCTTGCCTGTTCCTGTTATGGTGGTGAATTTGTTATTTGAACCTTGCCTAAAAAAGGCACTATAGGGGCAGCAAGAGCCTTAGCCAGTATCCGGAATCCCAGGGGTGACAGGTGCAGGCCATCTGTGGCAAAGAATCGTGGTCTGTCGACCATGTCATCCCAAGCAGACAGATACTGGATCCCCTTAGAATGACACCAGAAGCTTAGCCAATTGTTGAAGTCAATCATTTTGTCCTTGTACTGCGGTATCCTTCTGGGTGATGGCAGAATGCTACTCAGAGCTAGGGTCATACCTGCCTGGGCTACAAGATCATGGGTAAAACAGTGCTTAAAAATGTATAAGATACACCCTACATGGATTGACTACATTACAGTGACCATGAAACAGTGGCAGACCACTTTACAATTAAGCCATGATAAAGGAAGGACAGATTATTATCCCAAGAATAAAAATTCAAAGGGGGATATTCCAGGGTGACTCCCTGTCACCGTTGCTATTCTGCCTTGCCATTAACCCATTAAGCTGTTTACTTAACAGCTTTGGCCATGGCTACAATTTGGCTCCTAAAAAACAACAACGTTTAACAACTTCTCTTCTCTGTCGATGAGGAACTGAAAGCACAGCTGCTGGTTGTCAAAACTTTTTCAGATGAAATAAGAATGTCATTTGGTCTTGATAAGTGTGCAAAAGCAACCTTTAAATGTGATATAAAAGAACTTGAGCAAGAGGGAGTGTATAAATATTTGGGAATTAATGAAGGATTAACAGTAAAATCTTCTTTCGGCTGCTCCCATCAGGGGTCGCCACAGCAGATCAACTGTTTCCATTTCTTCCTGTCCTCTGCATCTTGCTCTGTCACACCAACCGCCTGCATGTCCTCTCTCACCACATCCATAAACCTTATCTTAGGCCTTCCTCTTTTCCTGTTACCTGGCAGCTTCATTCTTAGCATCTTTTTCCCAATATACTCTGCATCCCTCATCAGCACATGTCCAAACCAACATAATTTTGCCACTCTGGCTTTGTCTCCAAACCTTCCACCTGGACTGATCCTCTGATATACTTATTCCTAATCCTGTCCATCCTCGTCACACCCAGTGCAAATCTTAACATATTCAACTCTGCCATGTCAAGCTCTGACTCCTGCCATTTTGCCAATGCCACTGTCTCCAACCCGTATAACATAACTGGTCTTACTACCCTCTTGTAGACCTTCCCTTTCACTCTTACTGGTACTCGTCTGTCACAAATCACTCCTGACACTCTTCTCCACCCACTCCATCCTGCCTGTACTCTCTTCGTCACCTCTCTTCCACACTTACCATTACTCTGAACTGTTGAACCCAAGTACTTAAACTCATTCACCTTCGCCACCTCTACTCCCTGCATCCTCACCATTCCTCTGTCCTCCCTCTCATTCACACACATATATTCTGTCTTAGTCCTGCTGATCTTCATTCCTCTTCTCTCTAGAGCATATCTCCACCTCTCCAGGGTTTCCTCCACCTGTTCCCTACTCTCACTACAGATCACAATGTCATCTTCAAGCATCATAGTCCACAGGGACTCCTGTCTGATCTCATCTGTCAACCTGTCCATCACCATTGCAAATAAGAAAGGGCTCAGAGCTGATCCTTGATGTAATCCCACCTCCACCTTAAACGCATCCATCACTCCCACCACAGACCTCACCACTGCCACACTACCCTCATATATATCCTGTACCACTCTTACATACTTCTTTGACACTGCTGACTTCCTCATACAATACCACAACTCCTCTCTAGGCACCCTGTCATATGCTTTCTCTAAATCCACAAAGACACAATGCAACTCCTTCTGACCTCTGTACTTCTCCATCAACACTCTCAGAGCAAACATTGCATCTGTAGTGCTCTTTCCTAGCATGAAACCATACTGCTGATCACTAATCATCACCTCCCTTCTTAACCTAGCTTCCACTACTCTTTCCCATAACTTCATGCTGTGACTGATCAGTTTAATCCCTCTGTAGTTACTACAGCTCTGCACATCACCCTTATTCTTAAAAATCGGTACCAAAACACTTTTTCTCCATTCCTCAGGCATCCTCTCACTTTCCAAGATTTCATTAAACAATCTAGTTAAAAACTCCACTGCCATTTCACCTAAACACCTCCATGCTTCCACAGGTATGTCATCTGGACCAACAGCCTTTCCGTTCTTCATCCTCTTCATAGCTATCCTTACTTCCTCCTTGCTAATCCATTGCATTTCATGATTCACCATCTGCACATCATCCAACCTTCTCTCCCTCTCATTCTCTTCATTCATCAACCCCTCAAAGTACTCTTTCCATCTGCTCAACACACTCTCCTCGCTTGTGAGTATGTTTCCCTCATTATCCTTTATCATCCTTACCTGTTGCATATCTTTACTAGCTCAGTCCCTCTGTCTAGCCAATCGGTACAGGTCCTTTTCTCCCTCCTTAGTGTCCAACCTTTTATACAACTCTTCATATGCCTTATCCTTAGCCTTCACCACTTCTCTCTTTGCCATGCACCTCATCTCCTTATACTCTTCTCTACTTTCTTCATCTCTCTCTGACAATCCCACTTCTTCTTCGCCAACCTCTTTCTCTGTATACTCTCCTGTACTTCTTCATTCCACCACCAGGTCTCCTTGTCCTCCTTCCTCTTTCCAGATGTCACACCAAGCACCCTTCTAGTCATCTCTCTTACTAGCTCTGCTGTAGTTACCCAGCTATTCAGTAACTCTTCACTACCACCCAGTGCCTGTCTTAACTCTTCCCTGAACATCACCTCACAATTACCCTTTTTCAATTTCCACCATTTGATCCTTGGTGCTGCCCTCGCACTCATCCTCCTCTTCTTGATCACCAATGTCATCCTACAAACCACCATCCTATGCTGCCTTACTACACTTTCCCCTGCCACCACTTTACAGTCTCCAATCTCCTTCAGATTGGCCCTTCTACATAAGATATAATCCACCTGTGTGCATCTTCCTCCACTCTTGTATGTCACCCTATGCTCCTCCCTCTTGTTAAAATATGTATTCATCACAGCCATGTCCACTACCATCTGACCTTCTGCATTCCTTTGCTTAACACCATACCTATCCATCACTTCCTCATCCCCTCTGTTCCCTTCACCAGCATGCCCATTGAAATCTGCTCCAATCACCAGTCTCTCACCCTTGGGTACAGTCATCACCACTTCATCCAACTCACTCCAAAATTTTTCTTTCTCATCCATCGCACACACAACTTATGGAGCATATGCACTAACAGCATTCATCATTACACCTTCAATTTCCAGCTTCATAAACATCACTCTATCCTACACTCTTTTCACCTCCAAAACACTCTTAGCATACTGTTCCTTCAGGATAATGCCTACACCATTTCTCCTCCCATCCACACCATGATAAAACAATTTGAAACCACCTCTGATACACCTAGCCTTGCTCCCCTTCCATCTGGTCTCTTGCACACACAATATACCAACCATCCTTCGGTTCATCATATCAGCTAGCTCCCAGTAAAATATGAACAAATAAAAACTAAGTAAGGAATACTTTAGAAGACTTTAATTCTGAAAACAGTATTGACATCTAGGAATAAAATCCAAGCTTTAAACCAATTTGTTCTTCCTGTCCTAACTTACAGTTTTGGAGTGACTGATTGGCCCAAAAACATGTTGGATAGATTAGTTAGGAAAACAAGAAGGATGCTTCATGCTCACCAAATAATTTATAAAAATCAGTGCATACCAAGATTATATATTCCCCATTCCGAAGGAGATATGGGCCTCCTTGAAATTTATTACATGTATAGATCTCCAATTGTGGGACTCCATACATATATATCTGCTGACCTCACAAGACCTAAATGTAGTGAAAGTTTTGAAACATGAGGAGAATAAATCTATTTTTATTTATTTATTTAATTTATTTTATTTTACATTTGTTGACTGGGCTAGTCCAACTGGATATATGTCCATTTTCAGTAGAGGCCCAGGGAGATAAGCTCCAAATCTAAGATGATTGCTTAATTTAGCAGAAGCATATTGGCATCAGGCAGGAATGGAAATCAAACCAGAAGTAGATAAAACAATCAGCAACTGAATGTGCCAAATATTGAAAGAAAGAATATAAGGTGAAGGATCAGATAAGAAGGCAAGAAATGTGGAAAAAGTATAAATATAGTTGCAAGTATAGAAAACTTCTGGAAGAACCTCATGTTGATCAGGAACAAATGCAGGAATGGTTAAGGACAGGTGAATTCAAACGAAGAAATGAAAGGTTAATATTGGCAGCCCAAGAAAGTGGGCTACATACATGCTGGTTTACAAAGTCCATTGAACATGTGAGAGAAACAGACAAATGTAGGTTTTGTAAAACTGAATTGGAAACAGTCACACACCTTATTGCTGTATGCAACATACTAATGGCAGAAGGATTGTATACTGAAAGGCATAATAATGTGGCAAAACTGTTTCACTGGGGATTGTGCAAACATTATGGTATTGAAGTGGCTGAAAAACACTGGAAACATGAGTCACAAAGTATCATAGAAAATGATGAAGTTGATATCACATGGGATCACCCATTACCAACAGTTCAAAAGAAAGATGCTAGAAAACCGAATATAGTGGTCCAAGAAAAGTAGACAAGATTAGAGTTGATACCATACCACATTTGCAATCATGGCACAACCACTGAGTGTGTCAGTGAATGGTATGGTAACTGCAGCAAACTGCTTAACACACTAGAACCAAGAGGTTTGCTGGGACACAAGAGGCCTTTTGGTTTAAGATCTTTTTTTTGTGCTCAGCTTCTAAAGTTCGAGTTGAAGTGATGCCAATTTGGGGAACTGCACAGGACTCCAGATCACCTAGCTATGGTCCTGATCATAGGTGTGGCTGTCAACTGAAACTCTTCTTATCGGTTTGCAAAGAAGTTTCTAGACAAGCTGAGAAGTATAGCCCTCCTTTGTTAGAAACAAATCCTTATGCCCCCATTGAAATAGATGGGAATAAACACACTAATATGCTAGTCCAGAGGTACTTCCTCTTCCGTGTAACACGGAAGAAGCGCATTAGCTGTGCTACTGCGACTCTTTTTAGTATTATCACTAGCTTATCCATACCTCCAGTCTTACTACAAAGGAAGTTCCTGACAGTTAAAGTAATGGTAAGGGACACCAACCCACCAAATGGTGTAGGCACTGCCACTGGACACAAGATAAGGTCACTGGGATACAGAATCTCATAATGTTCATCTGCCTCTCAACACCTAGCATATCTTTGTACCTGTCAATACATTTGTTCATTTCTCATTTGGTTTGGCTACTTTACCTAAAAGCCACAGAAAATCTGTTGCATATAAACCCATCTGCTGCTAAAAGAACAAAAAGCAGTATTTTTTTATTTCTGCTGATTATTTTTTTACTGTATTTCATAAGCATCATGTATTAATTGTTATATTTCTCACACTTTAGTAGAGTTTCAGAGCTGAACTATTTCCACTCCTGCTGCTGTAGCACTTAATTACATTGTGTTTGCTAGTTTTACAGGACTGTAGTATCTAGATTGCATGGTTTTCCCTACACTTGAGCTCTGAAAACAGCATTTTTACATTGAGGGTTTTTCTGACTTCACTGTTGTAGCAGAAATGTGCTGTACCAAACCTATCTGTGTTGGGAACTACTAGCTAAAAGATTATTGTGTGTTTTCCTGATTAGTCTGCAGGCCTTGCAGTTGTAAAACTTGTTTTTTTTTCTAATTCTATATAAGCCTAGTGCTTGTGCTAAGCTGCTCTCAATGCAGCAGTGGCTAGAAGTGCCCTGTTTAGATGCAAACACTTTCAAGTTAAAATTTCCTATAAAATAATTATCTCTGTGCCTTCTCCAGTACCCCTGCTGCTGTAGGAACATCTGAGTTGTGCACAGAGCAGCATCCCCTTGTTGGATCGCTGCAGTTCACACTGAGTATAGCACCCATTCTTCGTCCATGTGCTGTCATCCCAGTCCAGTTACATCTACCCACTCTTCTCCCTGGTTAAACCCATAGTAAAAAAGCTGAAACCACGGATAGACACTTTCTTCTGTCTGTGTGGCCAGCCTGATGGACATGGATATCCTGAGGCAATGTAGCAATTGTCTCATGTATACGGACAACTACTTAATCCTGAAAATAAACAAACATAGTATGTGAGACATGTAGTTACATTGTGAAAATTGAGACACGACTTTCACATGCTGACAAATCAAATACCAAACAGGTTGTCAGCACACGCACATCATTTCCCTTAATAAATAAGGTCTCGACACATAAACCCGCATATGTGGAGGTACTCACCAGTACCTTACCAAAATCTCAGGGGCCTTCCACACCAACCTATATATATATATATATATATATATATATATATATATATATATATATATATATATATTATTCATTTAATTATATACATAATAATGCACATCACAGTGCTTCCTTAAGTAAGCCCCTAAGGCACAACACCACACATTCAAACATCCTGGTCATAGGAAACTCCATCATGAGACCCACGGACCTTCACCAAGTTGGATAAACAGAGGGTTACAGTCAGTTGCCTGTCAGAGACCAGGATTCTTTAGCTCATGTAGGCCCTCAGACCACACAAACCCAAGTACCAGTATGGCTCAGTCATAGTCCATGTGGATGTGAATGAGCTGATACATACCTCCTTGGACTATATGAAGAGAGACAAGATGGACCCCTCTAAATATGTGTCACAGGGGGATATGATCTTTGCATTGAGTAGCATTCTACCCCCCACCATGAATGATATCACAATAAAAACAGAAAATGTTTAACTTCAATAATTGGCTTAACTACTGGTGTCATTCCAAAAGGATCCAGAATTTGTCAGTCTGGGATGACATGACTGACAGACCATGTTGCTTTGCCAGAGATGGTCTGCAGGTTTTCAAATACGGGGAAAGGCATTAGCCACCCCACATAGTGCCTTTTTCAGGTAGTCAAACCAACAGACCTAGCACTGTAACTAATTATTCTAATGCCAGTTGAAGTTACCACTGCTATGAGTCTTAACAAGGAACTGCATGCTCTGGAACCTCTCCTTGCCTTGGAGAATGTTGATTTTTTGCAGTTACAGAGATGTGGTTCAAGGCTGCAGAAAGCACCCCAGCAGTGCAAGGCTACAATGCCTATCACACATTCAGACCACCATCTGAAAAGGAAAAACCAAAAGGAGAAGGTGTTTTCATTTACATAAAAGGTAATCATACCACAAGACTGGTCGAACAGGATGACTTACTTGAGCTACTCCATATCCAGTTGGTCGTAAACAAAACCCCCACCATATCATTGCTAGCTGCAGGACCCTAACCATAATTTATGAAAGCCACTCTGCATACCTGGAGTTACTAGAATCACTTACCATTCAGCCCATCACACTTATCATAGGCAATTTTAACTACCCCTCTATAAACTGGCAAACACACATGACCACTAACATGCAGGCTCAGAGATTCCTAGACTATGTCAATGTAAATGCTATGGAACAGCTGGTCTGCACTCTCACTATGGGTTCAAATACCCTTGACACAGTTCTCACAAACATTGATGAGCACTGCACCTCCCTCTCGGCGTAATCTCCTCATTGGTTAGATCGAATCATAAATCAGTCTCTTTTGAAATAAATGTAATGGTAGAACCCCCATCAGACCCTAAAATCCTAAAGATTTTTTCCAAGGCAAATGACTTTCTATTAACTGATAGCAAAGGTAATTTTAAAGCTCCTCCTCACACCAAAAAAACACAAAAGCCTATGCAGAAGTATACACAAATGTCTTGTACAACCACTTAAACAACTGCATAGAAACAGCCGTGCTTTATCAAACTAAACCCAGGTCTAGCCAGAAAGACAAGCTACTCTGGTGGACCCCTGACATTTATAGATTATACAACAGAAGCAATAAATTCATCTCTGGAAGCAAGTGGGAGGGTCCACAACAGAGAAAAAAAATCCTTCATTAGTCTCAACAAGCAAATCAGGGACCTAGGCAAGTTCTCAAAAGCTAAATACAAGACTAAAATAGCCTCCCAAGCAAAAGATAACCAGAAAGCACTTTTAGTTATGTCTGAAATTTTAAGGAAACACTCAAGAATGTGCTGAGTTGGCTGTAGATGGCACTTCCAATACTCTGCCAGAAGAAATAGAAAACCTGCTGGTTGATAAATACAGCTGTAATTTCGACCCCTCATCACTTCCAGTGACTTCCCATGAGATACCCCCTATCATTCCTTTGCCCGATATCACAAAGAATAGGTCATCACTGCACTCTCTAAAACTAGAAACATTGTATCAAAGTTCCTTGATGGAATTCTAGTGTGCCTATTAAATAGCTTGAAACGTGATCTAGTGGACCCACAAATATCTCTGTTTAACTACAGTCTTCAAGTAGGTGTTGTCCCAGTAGAGTGGAGAACCAGCAATAATCATCCCTCTGCACAAGGGGAGACCATCAATGGACCTAGGTAACTACTGACCCATATGTCTGACTAGCCTCATATGCAAGACTATGGAAAGGATAATCATGGGCCTGATTAACAATAATATCGGAAATCTCTAGACTCACCTCAGTTTGGCTTCATCAAGGGCAAGTCCTGCTTACTCAGTCTGGTTGACTTCTTTGAGAAGGTCACCAAGGCCATGGATGGGGATAACACAGTGCATACCACTTACCTTGACCAGGCCAAGGCATGTGACACAATTGTCCAACTCAGGTATTGTAGATAAACTGACAAAATTGGGCATAAACCTGTATGTTACTAGATGGATACCCAATTAGCTCATGGATAGGACATATGTTCTTAGACTGGGGGAATCAATATTCATCAAGAGCTCAGTAGTGGATTACAGGACTCAGTGCTAGGCCCTCTCCTGTTTGGCATATACTTGTCAGATGTCAAGGCAAATGTAGATGACCAAGTTTGCTGATGATTGCAAGTTGGGAGCAATCATTAACTCCCCTAATGATGCTGATATCCTACAGAAAGGGCTGACACAGACTAATGATTGGTGTCAGAACCATGGCTTCAAACTAAATATGAAGAAATGCATAATAATACCCTCTGAGAAATCAAATGCCCCTGCAAATTGCAACATTGATAGCACCCCCTAAGAGTGGACCCATTGGTGAGGGATCTGGGTACTCAGATAGATAGTAATCTGAACGTTGACCACCATGTGTCCACGGTGGTGAGGAAATCCTATGTGGTTCAGCTTATAAGTAGGGGCATGGCATCTAGATCTAAGGAGGCCATAGTACCACTGTACTAAACCCTCATTAGGCCAATAATCAAGTACAATGTATCCTTTGGTATGTACCCCACCAAGCACCTGGAACAGTTGGAGCATCCTCAGAGGTTTCTCACAAAAACAAAATAAAGGGTATAACATACATGTCATATGAGGACTGATTAAAGGCCCTATCACTGTATTTAGTTTCCTACCAATTATCAAGGGCTGATCTATGCCTGATCTACAAGGCAGTCTCTGGCCCAGCCTTGATGGAAATGTTGCTTATTCACAAAACTAACTACATGAGGGTTACCTTTTCCAAGGATCTAAACCTGATCTCTGACACAAATAGATCATGGTGAAGAGACAGATATGTGTCCCAGAGATTGACCCTCTTCTGGAATAGGCTTCTTATTTATGTGAAGCAGAGCCTTTCTCTGACCATCTTCAAACACAATCTGGACCGATGGATGGGAAATCACAAATTCACTCCCGGGGTGGCACCCATGTCCTTATGGACAGAGGTGGACTGTAAAAATTGTTTAAACCATGCTTGCTGACCCTTGTTATCTTTCCCCTAGGAATAGAATTTTGGGTAAAATCTGGGTAAAACTGGCTAGGCTTGTAAGGACTTTTGAGCCGTTAGCATATTAATTTCCTATGGATGTATGAACCTATCATGTTATCCTAATCACCAGGGCTGTGCCTACAGATGGTTCATTGAGATCAGTGCGCACCCCCAAATGAATAAATAAAAATAAAATACCAATTAGCACTTTCATAACATTGACATTGGGAACTCCTGCCTTTTCCTCATGGGGTCAGGACTGACATTGGGAACTGCTGCCTTTTCCTCATGGGGTCAGGACTGACATTGGGAACTCCTGCCTTTTCCTCATGGGGTCAGGACTGACATTGGGAACTCCTGCCTTTTCCTCATGGGGTCAGGACTGACATTGGGAACTCCTGCCTTTGCCTCATGGAGTCGGGACTGTCAGCCAGGACATTTCTGAAACTGTCTTTATTACTTTTTTTTTTTTTTGCACAAATAAATCTGTACAGTGTTTTTTTAAACACCATTATTGAATTATCACTTGTGACAAAGGCAAATTTACATTTGTATAAAAGTAATCAAACTACATTAACTTAACATTAGAAAACATTATACTTCGCATATATTGTTATACATCATATAACCTAAGCAACATTACATAAATTATTCAATTCCTGCCCCTTTTTTTAAACAAGAAACATCTTTATTAAGCCATTACTAAATAGTCTCCTATACCTTCATTTTCCTTTGCATCTATTCTCACTGTATCCTTTCTAGGTTTTGGTAAATTTCAGTTGAATTTTAAAAGTCATGCATAAGCTTTGATGGGGAGATCAACTTCATCAGTCTGACAGCTTACTTCGCCACTGGTACAAAACTGATTGTTCAAAAGAGTCATCTCGGGCTAGCTTCGTGCCCCGCCCTGCCCCCTAATTCCACCCGCCCCTACTATTCCTTAATTTATACCTCCCTGGCCACTCCCAAAACCCTCTTCAATCAATCCCCTGTAACCTGTGCTAGAATCCCAACCTATCCCTTCTGACAATACTAGTCCCCTCCACCCCCTAATACTCACATACTAGTACCAAAATCTTAATCCAACTACTATGGCTATCTACACACCTCTATTACTAACCATTTTGTCATCCCTGCTAATCTACCCACTCCTACTCACAACCTATGAAAACACAGAATACCTAGGCTTTTACTATCCCAGATTCAGGACCTCATCTCCCTTACCCACTCACAACATCCCTCAACCCCTCCCCTCCCAGATGCCCACCTCACTCAATTATGTTCCTATCAGGCCTAGATACATCTACTCCAAACCTAGGTACTATCATAGTACTCTACTTAGGATCTGGAAACTTATAATGAGGCTAAAAAACAACCTCACCATGGATGGTGACATCCACCCTAACCCAGGTCCAAATACTACTGCTACCTTTTTTCGCTCCACCAACTCCCCAACCAATATAGACCCCACACATAGACCCCCAGACTCCTTGCTGGCCTGCCACCTGAATATAAGGAGTGTAAACAACATGCCCTCCTGGCAGTTTACTCACCTGATATACTCTGCCTCACGGAAACATGGCTAAAACCTACCACTAAGGATAATGAAGTCCTGCCACCTGGGTATAACATGCATAGACTTGATCGCACCCAAAAAAAGGGTGGAGGGGTAGCAATACTCTATAAATCCACCTTATCTGTCACCATAGCCAACCCCAACCCCCTCTATTCAACAATGCTGAGATCACTACCACAAAACTACACATTAACAACCATAAAAGCATAAACATTGTCTGTGCCTACATACCCCCAGGGAAGAACACAGACACCCTCGAGGAATTCCTAACCTGGCTCAACAACAACCAGCCACAGGAAACCATAATCCTCAGGGACTTCAACATTGACTGGAAAACCTGCTCTTCTCAATCCCCAGCAATCCATGTAAACCTCCAAGGATTTACCCAAACCATAACCACACCCACTAGGCAAAACAAATCACACGACAAAGCTAGTACCCTAGACTGGATACTCATCAATAACTCTCCACATCAGTATATGTCAGGCACTACACCAGATGATCTAAGCGATCACTGCCTCACATATATACTTAAACTAAAGGTTAATCACCATCATCAACCCACATATAAAACTATAAGAAGTAATAAAAAGTTTAACCCCCAAAAATTTAACAATGAACTAAAATCTTGCGACTGGTCTGCCCTAAAAAGCCTTCCACTAGATGAAGCGGTCAGTTACTTCAACTCCAGATTTCTGGCTATTCTCGACCTTCATGCCCCTAGCCGCACTAGTAGAATCAAGGTCAATACCGCACCTTGGCTTACTAAAGAAACTAGGGCAAAACTTGCATTAAGAAATAAAGCATGGGACACCTACCGAACTACTAAAACCCTACCTGACCAACTGTTATTTAGGCAACTAAGAAATGATGCAAAAAAATCAGTAACCTCAGACAAAAAAGAATACTACCACTGCCTGCAACAGGTTCACAAAACTAAACCTCAGAAATTCTGGATGGGAATAAAAAGACTCCTCCACCCAGGACAAACCACCACCCCAAAACCATCTGTCGCTAATCAAAGCTCCCCCAAAGATATTGCCAACTCCTTTAACACCTTCTTCACCGAAACCATCCAAACTTTAGCTAACCAACTCTCACCCACTGGTTCCAATCCTAGCACAACCAATTCCAAAACTACAGCTTCCTTTAGCCTCCAACCAGTCCCTACTCAACTCATCAAAACCCTACTTAGGAAACTAAGACCAACCACCCTGGCTGCTGACCTCCTCCCAGCTGACTACTTACAAAAAGCTGCAGAAGCAATTGCATACCCCATCTCCATCCTTATTAACCGATCCATATCAGAAGCCATAATCCCTGAAATATGGAAAATCTCACATGTCATACCACTTCACAAAGGGGGCAGTTCCACTGAACTGTCTAACTACAGGCCCATAGCCATCTTGTCTCCACTAGCTAAGATCATGGAGAAGTGTGTACATATTCAACTCATGAAATATCTCACACAAAACAAACTTTTATCCATCTCACAACATGGCTTTAGGCCCAATCACAGCACCACTACAGCCCTTCTCTCTTTCTCAGATACTATAAATCAAAATCGTAACAACAACATACTGTCCTCTGCTCTCTTCCTAGACCTGTCCAAGGCCTTTGACATGGTAGACCACAAAATGCTAATGAACAGCCTGGAGGCCAACAACTTAAACAAACTGGACTTCCAATGGTTTGAATTCTACCTACAAAGCAGGAAACAGTCTGTACTGTGGGAGGGTAAACTCTCCTCACACCTCTCCATCAGACTAGGAGTACCCCAAGGCTCAATACTAGGTCCCCTTCTGTTCTCCATCTTTATAAATGAACTTAGCACAGCCATACCAGAGGCTACCTGCATTCAATATGCAGATGACTCAACCTTGATCTGCACTGCCTCCACCCCAGCCGAACTTACCAAAATAACACAAAGCACCTTCAACAAGGTAGAAAACTGGCTGCTAAACCAACGCCTAATACTAAATCCCAATAAAACTAAACTACTTCTCTTTACCCCAACACACAGGACCACCTCACCTCTGTTCAATAGAACAGCTAATAATGGTACCATCATCTCCCCAGTTACCCAAACTAAACTATTGGGTGTCATGATCGACTGCAACCTCAGATTTGATGCACACATTAATCAAACGATAAAAACTACCAATAAAAAACTTGGTAGTCTGTTCAGGATCAAAGCATACCTCACCCCGCAAGCTAGAATAACAATTGCCCGCTCCCACCTCCTATCTACCCTTCTCTATGCCTTTCCTCTATTCTCCCACCTGAATAAAACCAATCTTAAAAAACTGTCTTCATGCTACAACCAAATCGCCAGATTTGCTACTGACTCACCCTACTGCACCCACCATTGCCAGAACCTGAAACTCCTGGGCTGGTTGGAACTACCCCACCTCCTACAGCTCAACCAACTCAAAGTCACCCATAAAATCCTCCACCAACCGGACACTACCCCAGCCCTAAGAAACATAATCTGCCCCTACAATAACAATCGCCCACTACGCTCATCCACCAAACTCCTAGTACTTACAATCAAATCCAACCATGCTGCAGGTGACTCCCTCTTCACCAACTCTGTCAGTAAAAACTGGAACTCACTACCTACTGATATTACCAAAGAATCTTCTCCAACCATATTTAAACATAAACTTATAAGTCACCTCAAGTCACACTGGATATGCCCCTGTACCAACCCAGACTAAGACTTCACACTTCCCTCCAACACTCTCTGCTCAGCTACCCCCCCTCATTTAATTAATGAGATCCTTTATGACTGCAACTCCAACTATTGTTATCCTCGACCTCTATTGTCAATAGAAAAGTATGCCACTGGCCTCACGGAAGAATGCATATACTATGTCTACAATCAACTTGTATTGTAACCACAATTTAGTGGATTGTCTGTTTCGTTATATCTATGTACTATGTCTACAGTCTTCTTCTATGTAACCTCTATTAGTTGAACATTTATTTGTAATGTCTATTTCTTATCTTAATTTGTATCTTTGGAGCTTTTCTCCCCGGGACTCCGCTGAAAATGGACATGTATCCAGCCGGACCATCCCAGTTAACAAATGTAAAATAAATAAAAATAAATAAATAAATAAAATCAAGAATTGCACAAACTACCTTTTAGCCATAGCTCTTTGCTGCTGCTTCACTGACCGAGATCCTAAAAGTGTTTCATTCAGACTGACTAAACCTGACCGCACACAGAATACAACGTTTTCTTGAAGCAATAAGATGAATCAGTCTTAAACAAAAAACCTCCATTGAAAATCAAAAAGGGGCTGTGACTGCTTGCTTAACTTTCACAGGTCTTCCCCTGTGACTGCTAATCCATAGCCCTGGATGGGTGAAAACTAATCCTCTCACACAAATTTATTCCTTACTTGTTTATTTTTATCTGGGCTTTTTTTTAATTCTCATCTTGCAGTTTAGTGTTATTGTTTTCAAATAAGCTGCTTTCTTTCAGCTAAAGGCAACAAGTGACCTGACTGTTATAGACATTTTTTCAGCCTTGTTAAGGTGCAATAAGGACCAGGATAACTACAACTTCCATGAATAGTTTTAAGGTGACCGTCAGCTGATATGATATGACAAGTAGGAAGACACCCAGGAAGATGGGGGAGAATGTGCAGATTATGATCAAACAGTTGTGGAAGGTTATCAGTGAGGCCTAGACCCTTGAGATGTGCCTCATCCTATCATTTATGGTAGGCTAACAATGAGGCCTAGACCCTTGAGATTTGTCTCATCCTATCATTTATGGCAGGCTAACATTGAGGCCTAGACCCTTGAGATGTGCCTCATCCTATCATTTATGGTAGGCTAACAATGAGGCCTAGACCCTAGAGATGCACCTCCTCTTATCATTTATGGTAGGCTAACAATGAGGCCTAGACCCTTGAGATGTGCCTCATCCTATCATTTATGGTAGGCTAAGAATGAGGCCTAGGCCATTGAAATGCGCCTCATCTTATCATTTATGGTAGGCTAACAATGAGGCCTAGACCCATGAGATGTGCCTCGTCCTATCATTTATGGTAGGCTAACAATGAGGTCTAGACCCTTGAGATATGCCTCATCCTATAATTTATGGGGAGGTCTAGACCTTTGAGATATGCCTCATCCTATCATTTATGGTAGGCTAACAATGAGGCCTAGGCCCTTGAGATGCCTCATCTTATCATTTATGGTAGGCTAACAATAAGGCCTAGACCCATGAGATGTGCCTCGTCATCATTTATGGTAGGCTAACAATGAGGTCTAGACCCTTGAGATATGCCTCATCCTATCATTTATGGTAGGCTAACAATGAGGTCTAGACCCTTCAGATATGCCTCATCCTATCATTTATGGTAGGCTAACAATGAGGCCTAGGCTCTTGAGATGTGCCTCATCCTATCATTTATGGCAGGCTAACAATGAGGTCTAGACCCTTGAGATATGCCTCATCTTATCATTTATGATAGGCTAACAATGAGGCCTAGGCCCTTGAGATGTGCCTCATGCTGTCATTTATGGTAGCCTAACAATGAGATCTTGACCCTTGAGATATGCCTCATCCTATCATTTATGGTAGGCTAACAATGAGACCTAGACCCTTGAGATATGCCTCATCCTATCATTTATGGTAGGCTAACAATGAGGTCTACACCCATGAAATATGCCTCATCCTATACCCACAATCTTTGCTGCACCATCGCAAATAGCATTTACTTGATTACAACATTCCCCATCCAAAAAAGACATACTAAGCATGCTGTATGAAATATACTGTTTACAATGAAAACTGAAATTTTTCATCAAAGGTTACTGGAACTCAGGAAATGTCACTTTTCTCTGTGATATGTCAAACTTGGAGATTGTTATATAATTTAAGGGCATTTAGGGGTCTGAGCCACCTTCAAGGTGACATATATGGGCTCTGATCCCTCAGAAAATGACCATCTGCCTTTTTTGCTAATATTTTGCATCAGTCAGGTGGTATTGATGGATTTGTCTTTTAACTAATAGAGTTTTATCAAGTATGATTCCTCCCGCCCAATAGTTCAGTCATTAACTGATCTGAATCAGGATTCAGCTGATAAGTCTTATTTTAAAGACACCTTAGCAGGGTGTTCAGTCATGTGACCCCAACCATTGATGGGTTCATCTTATTCTAAAAATTACCCATCAACCATGGCTAACACAAGATTTACCCACAATCAAAATAGTTTACCCATGAGGGCAAAACCCCTGTGGTAATTTCTAAGTGGCATGGATTAAGCCCTGCATTGCCCATGATTGAGCATTCATGGTTGCTGTTATACTTTGCAACAATAAAAAAATCTTACATTTTTACAATAACTCTCGTGTATAAGAAATCTGTTTCAGGTGACTAGTTGTTCCCACAGACTGTAAAAATGGTAAGTATTCTTTGGATGCAATGAGGGTGTTTCTGTTCCTTACATGTATATGTGCATGGAGTGTATCATGTGTATGTTGCTTGGGGCAATGAAGTTTTGGCATTAAAGTTAATCTTAAAATGACTGCTTCCATAAAATACATTTACTCAATTAATCAGAAATATGTAATCTGAAAGGGAAGTGTTTTATTTCAGTTTTGCACGATTTTGCCTCTGGTGTCTTAATGACAGCAAATTCAAACTAAAAAAATTAGTTGTGTGCTGAAGAGATGTTTTTAAATAAACCTATATAGCAATGAAACATACATTAATGATTTTACTTAATAACAGTCAAACATTACCTATGCCCAGTACGATAATACAAAAACATGCCCCAATATCCACGTCGAATGGTCATGTCAAAAGACAAAATTTTCCAACTCATTAATTTATAACTCAGATCATGTGTCTGAATATCTAGTCTTGTGTAATGCCTTTCCAATGTTTAAAGACAAGACAAAAATGGCTGTGGCAGTGTTTCTAATTCAGAAATAAACAGTAGGAAAATACACTTCACAAAGTACTATTCTCAGATGCAGAGATCTGTTTTTCAAAGGTAATTGTAGTTTACCACTGCTAAAAAGACAGCTCAGACTATGAAATGGTCAAATTTTTTGACCATTTAACTACCTGCTTGGTATGCCGTGTATAGCTAGAGTCTATACTTCAAGGATAGGCACACCCCAGTGCTGTTCAGACTGCAGAACCAGTTTAATAAGCAGGGTGACCACTTCCTGCATCCACACTTAGAAGCTGTCTATTCCCTGTCAGTCAGGGATGATTGTTGAAATCAGTGACAATTATCAAATGACAAATAATGCTAGAAACTCTGAATTCATCTGTAAGCTACACATCCTAGCCAAAGACAAACTGTCCTCTGACAGAATATATTGACAAACCAGAATTTCTTATACCTAATAAATAACTATGAACCTGCACTTTTCTGTAATTGCAGTTCTTAATGAGTTAACTGCCACAGACTGTCAACATTTGTTACAATGCACCTTAAATGATAAACAAGTAAACATGGGGCAATGTTGTGCAAAAATAATTCCCTAAATATTTAATACTTTGTACCACATTTTTCATGACAGGACTCTCATCAGCTTTAAGCAGGTAATGTCATATTTGTGTACGTACATTTCTAAACAACATTACTGAAAAAACATAGTTAATGACCAGGACAGGGCAGCAAAGTCTGCTTGTAAGTACCTGACTGCTTGATTTAATGAATAACCCTCGACTAATAAAACAGCATTGTCTGCATAAAAACTGCATCCGTGCATAAGCATTCACTGGCCAATGTGTTCACAAACAGTGGAACGAGTTTATGGTCAGAGTCCAGAAGTACTGCTTTTGTCACCAGGTAAGTCGGCTTTCTTACTTTGCTAGACCTGATTTATTTATTTTATCATATTTCTAACTAAGATGGATTCATTTAAAATCATATCATGACTGTGTTTTGAGCATGAAAATAGAAAAATGATAAAATTGAACAAGCACAGAAATCTGTCTAGTTCCAACCTCACCACCGCTAGTGTTGAGGGAAAAAAATAAAAAACATAGAAACTACAACATGGGAGCATGAAGATAAAGATGCATTTGTTTATATATTTGTATATATGGGTACCACTTACTATTATTATTATTATTATCAAACTTGAGGCTGAGACTAGAAAGCGTCAGGGATGAATGTGAGTATATATACTGTACCCAGCGGTGCCAGTTTCAGTGACACAGCACATGAAACTGTGGGATTAGATAACAGAGTCATTATGAAAATATTAAAAAGGGTGGCAGGAATTCTCTGCCCATTGCAAAAAAAGGGAGGGATGATGTTGTTTAACTGAATATAGACACAGGATAATAAGCAAAGATTGCAGACTTAAGGGGAGTTTGTTTCACTGAGACCGTCCGAGTTAATGGAGGGGATTAGTTGTCACTCAGAATGACTTCTGAACACTGGCTTGGTGATTGTATCAGAAAGAATGCAAAGGGTGAGAGAGTGACAGACAGGCAGGCAGAGGCAAAGACAGACAGTGAAGCAAAACAAGGTTAATCTTTGTTTTTTTTTTTTTTGTATTTATACAATCTAACCGTGCTAGCTTCCTTTTTAGAGTAGGTGTCATTAGGTGAAATGAAAGCACCGTGCTATCTCTTGAGTTATATAATATACACTTTGTAATGATATGTCACACATTCCACTGCATGTCAGTAAGTGACATGCTTTTAGATAACACTGCAATAAGCAATGCAAGTTCTTAACTGCAAAATCTATATTACCAACTGCTGTGCTTTTACTATGCACCCATTATTTGGTTTACATTTGAATATGTTATTTCACTACTGTAATAGAAAACATGAATATATATAATAAAAACACTTTAAATATCTTTCCGTGTAGTATAAACACGGATAATTACACAAAAAATGGAAAACGGAGATGTAAAATAAACTGGTAACCACAAATATTCTCCGTTGTACAGGATCCAATAAAGGCAGTCTCACAGGCTTGATAATAAGTGCTAAACATTGTTGTTCAGTCCACAAAATCAGACAATGGGTAATACGAATTAATTTATTATACGAACAAACAACGAACAAAACTTGAACAAAGAGATTATTTCGTCACAAAAGGATTAAGCGCTTTCATTTCCGATGAAAGCGCTTAATCCTTTTGTGACGAAATAATCTCTTTGCTCACGTTTTGTTCGTTGTTTGTTCGTATAATAAATTAATTTGTATTACCCATTGTCTGATTTTGTGGACTGAACAGTCTTTGAAGAAAACGTTTACCACTTATTATCAAGCCTGTGGGACTGCCTTTATTGGATCCTGTACAACGGAGAATATTTGTGGTTACTAGTATAAACACAGAGAAAAGTACACAACATTAACAAGGGCATAAGAACTAGGCAGTGAGGTGTCTGGTAACCCGCAGTACATACGCAAGCAAACACAGAGACAGACAGGCACACACCACTGCGAACACAGGTACAAGCACACATGCATACATATACATATGTATATACAGTTACTTATTTTCCAAAATTTTCATGAATGTGTCCTGTTAACTTCACATTTCATTTTTGTGTGCTCTTTGCAAACTGCAGTGTTGACTTTAATCATCACCTTGGGATTCCTCAATACCTGTGAGACTGTCTGCTTTGCCATCACAAAACTGGTTTGGATCCTGCTGGGGAGGGTCACAGAAATGGATACTTTTCTGCAGGAACTCTGATTAGCCCCTGGAGCATTAGCACTTTGATGAGATTTTTCTTGTATTCCTTAACTTCACTCCTTAACAGCCTAACATGTATTCTGCCAAAATAGGGATTACAGTGCCAGGTCACTCTGACGTGCTACAGAATTAGTTGCTTCCTATTTAAAATTAAAAAAAATATATTTGAAACAAAGAAATACATGTGTTGGCAGTAGAGTCCCACCAAAATTCAATCCCCATCCCAGTATTTATAAGTTAATTGACTGGTGGAATTTAATCAATTCTCAAATAAGGATAGTTACACATATTGTTTTTTGATCAATCTATGCTTTTGCTGACCAATAGGCTGGTAGCCTCTTTTCAGGAGAGACCTGAGGTGGTGGTATTTATACTACTAGGGGGAATTTGGCCAGGTCATTGGGTAATCTCCCCTACTACTTTTCAATGGATGCCATTACATCTACTTCAGGTACCACCAACTGAAGTAGATGGGACCTTGGCTTAATAACGCATCTGAAAGATGATACACTTAGGCATGCAGCGCCACCATATGGTGCACTACAATATCAACAATAGCTCCACCTGGTGTGGGAATAGAGCCCACAGCTGTCTCCACAAACAGTAAGTGTGCCATCTGTTGAGTCACTGAGACACTGTTCCAGAAGAGTTGCTGAAAAGGCTGTTGTTGTTTTGCTTTAAATAAGACATACATGTTCCTGTTTGGTTTGCTGGTTGTTTCATTTCAGTACAGATACAGACAATCAAACTTGGAGACATCAAGGAAGAGAGACATGATGCTCCAGCGCAGACATGTAGACTACAGTTCTAGGTGAAAAGCCTTTTAGGAAAGAGGATTTCCTCTGTGTTGGATATGTCCTATCAGTCACCCAACCTTGATACTTCTCTGAATGAAGAATGAAGACGTAGTAAACTGTTAGTGTGCATGTGATCACTGGTGTGACATGGATCTGACCATCTGATTGATGCATCACTGCTCAGTGCTCACTATACCAACCATTAGGAAACCATGTAAAACAGAAGGGCTGGAAAAGGCTGTGGAATGTACCTGACAGTTATGTTATTGTGTTCTCTGTGCAATATTATTTGGTTTATATTGCTAAGCCAGTCAAGAAGGAAGGATGTCAGTGACTTTTGGCTAATAATGTACATTTGGCTGTAATCTGCAAGGTCATTGCAGGATAAATGCACTTCCCTGGGGTACAGAGACCATGGAGCTGATAATTTTAAGTATGAAAAACAGGAGACTTTAGATATGTATGACTTTGCTACCCCCACCCCCAGTGACACACAGAAAAACATTTTTCAACTTTAACCCTGAACTCTATGATTTCAAGTGAAAGCAGAATTTGATTAGAGATACATCAATCAGTCATACTATGTTCCAGGGGGAAAGTGTAGAAAGAATAAAAGTTAATATTCATGGTAGAAATAACAGAGAAAATGATAGAAATGTACTGGATGCTGTAGAAATGGTAACATGGCATATGACTGATGAATAAATCACTATACAGTGGTATCCCAGCCTAACAATGTGAAAACCAGAAAGATGTATACAAAAAATGTCAAAAAGCACAAATACCCCCCCCCCCAAAAAAAAAAAAGAACCACTGAATTGTTTGTTATGGCAGAAATAGAATAAAAAGTGTTTTTTTTTTTTTGCATAACTGATTTGTTTTTCGGAAAATGTTGATCCAGTAAGCCAGTGCCATTGAATTAGTTCAACAGTGATTTTTAACTTATCCCAATGTTGTGTGACTTTGGAGTAAGTTATATTAGTTTAGGCTGTACACGGCATGAAGACCTCTACAAGAAGGCATGGGAAGCTTACCCTGACCCCCCCTCATAAAACTACAGCGGTGTGTTCAAATTCATTTATATGAGCTGGCTCAGTGGAACAGGATTCATTGAAAAGTGAATTAATGACAGTGCAGTGGTGCAGCGCTAGTGTTGTTGCCTCACAGCAAGAGGTTCTCTGGTTTGATTCTTATCTGGGGTGCCTTCTGTGTGGAGTCTGCATGTCCTCTCTGCATTCAAGTGGGTTTCCTCCAGGTGCTCTAGTTTCCTCCCACATTTCAAAGACATGCGCCTAGAAAGTTTCTCCCTGGGCCTCTGCTGAAAATTGGCTTTGTTCCAAGTTGGACTTTCTCGGTAAATAACTGTTAAATAAAAATAAATAAATAAAATGATGGCTACCACATTCATATAAAAAGTATCAGTAAAATTTATTTTTATATTTTCCACAGTGAAGAACATTCCAGGAATGCTTTTTAGGAAGTTATTAGAAAAGAGGGCATTTTTTCCCTCTACAACCAAATTCATGCTAGCAGGGGTGGGGGCTACAGAAGCATATTTGCAGAAGTTTTACTGAGAAAACTAAAGTGGTAAGGATTCTGTGCATGCTTTTTATACTTTTAATACAATAATTCAATTAATTATTACAATAATATAATACAGTTTGAAGTGTTCGTGTTTGGCCTTTTGTATTTTTTGATATTTTCTCTATTATTTTTCTGTTAATTAAGTGTATATTTTTACTGACATTAAATGTTATATATTAAATAATGTTCTAGGTCTTAAGATGTTCTTTGATGCTTTTTGTTGTCCTAGAATCTATCTCCCTAAATATTTGATTAGTCAAGCTGTGCGCAAAATGATTCTAAATAAATCTTATCATACCTTAATAACTTTGAAAATACAACACATAAATCAATACATATGATACTATGTTCTATTCTGACATTAAGTGATGTCTTTACAAATTACATTTTGATATTAATATAGAAGGCTGTAATTTTAGCACATGACAAATCTGATGAGATAAACCATAACATAATACATTTGCAAACTTACTTGGTAAACTGCAGATTCGCTTTCACCACATTCAATATTTTCAGTTTCAAGGCCTTATTATCTATACTGCGGTAGAAAGTCAATTATCCAAACTAATTGGGACCTAGGGAGGTTTGGATAATCAAATTGTTTGGATAATCAAATATATAATTGAACCAGATAAAAAACTTCTAAAATCTTGTTTTTTCTGCACGCAGGGAATACACTTTTCAACCATTCAGGGATTCGAGTGGACAATAAACAATATTTTTCACACACAAGCAGGCTACAAGCTCAAAAAAACATCAACAAGTGAATATGTATAATGTTTACATATTCAGACTTTATGATTTTTCCTACCAGAATACTTTGGAAGGCTACGTTTGGATAATCGACTCTCTACTGTATTACATTTTGATATAAAAGTATTTGATCATGAGTCATGTTACCATTTACTTCTGGGCTGCATGGGTCAGAAATTACCCTAAGAGCAGAATAGCTCCCATATGTGTCCTGAACTGGATTATTCGTGTCTACTAGAAACAGACCAGGTAAGATTAAAAACACAGATACTCAGACAGCTGCACTGGTGAGAGGAACATGTTATTATGTTAGCATGGTGACTATGACCCTATGTTGTATAACAATGAGCTGTTTTCTGACGACAGTTGTATTGATTATATGGATATACATCAAATATGTTATCATATGCCTATTTATTACATAGATATGTCAAAGATGTTATCATATGCCTACCTATTATATGGATATATCAAAGATGTTATCAAATGCCTACTTCTTATATGGATATGTCAAAGATGTTATCATATGCTTACTTGTTATAGGGATATGTCAAATATGTTATCATATGCCTATTTATTACATGGATATGTCAAAAATGTTATCATATGCCTACTTATTACATGGATATATCAAAGATGTTATAATATACCTATTTATTACATGGATATGTCAAAGATGTTATCATATGCCTATTATTATATGGATATGTCAAAGATGTTATCATATGCCTATCATTATATGGATATGTCAAAGATGTTATCATATGCCTATTTATTACATAGATATGTCAAAGATGTTATCATATGTCTAATTATTATAGGGATATGTCAAAGATGTTATCATATGCCTATTTAGTACATGAATATGTCAAAGATGTTATCATATGCCTATTATTATATGTATATGTCAAATGTTATCATATGCCTATTATTATATGGATATGTCAAATATGTTATCATATGCCTATTATTATATGGATATGTCAAAGATATTATCATATACCCTTAATAGCTGATATATTTGACTGTAGTTAGGGACTACATTACTTTGTCTGACTATTTTTATTTTTATTAAGCTTATCACACACACACACACACACACACACACACACACACACACACATACTAATAAAATTTTTAATTCATTAGAATTCCATCACTACAGTTCACCTTATCATAGATAACTGAGAGGACCCATGTGTGAGATAAAGCATTTAGGAGTGCCTCTGTCCATTAGCAGCACAGGAGGCAGTGCTGAGATGCATTTTCTATTACACATCCAAAGATACAAGCTCTGGAGATGGTGATTGATTACACATCCAAAGATACAAGCTCTGGAGATGGTGATTGATTACACATCCAAAGATACAAGCTCTGGAGATGGTGATTGATTACACATCCATGGATACAAGCTCTGGTGATGGTGATTGATTACACATCCATGGATACAAGCTCTAGAGATAGTGAGTGATTACACATCCATGGATACAAGCTCTGGAGATGGTAATTGATTACTCATCCATGGATACAAGCTCTGGAGATAATGATTGATTATACACCCATGGATACAAGCTCTGGAGATGGTGATTGATTACACATCCATGGATACAAGCTCTGGAGATGGTGATTGATTACACATCCATGGATACAAGCTCTAGAGATGGTGGTTGATTACACATCCATGGATACAAGCTCTGGAGATGGTGATTGATTACACATCCGTGCTCTTGTGATGGTGATTGATTATACATCCATGGATACAAGCTCTGGAGATGGTGATTGATTAGACATCCATGGATACAAGCTCTGGAGATGGTGATTGATTACACATCCATGGATACAAGCTCTGGAGATGGTGATTGATAAATGAATATTCCCATTTGCTGCCATTACAACTGTCTTACAACCTTCCTATAAGAAGGCTAAGTCATTTGGGGATTCAATGGCAACTCCTAGCTTGCAGTCATCTGCAAACTTAATTAGATACAGCCCTTTGATATTGGCTTTTACTTTGAGAAAGTAGATGCCAAAAGGAGAAGCTCCAGAACCAATCCCCGACAGAATTTGCTGGTGATTTATCTCTTTGTAGAGGAAGCTTCCCCTATTTGCATCTCCTGCATTCTGTCATTGAGCCAGCTGCCAATCCAGTCAGTGATCTAGGGCTTTCTTGCCAGTTTATTTAGATTTTCTTCTATGCCTGAATGGGGGATTGTATAAAAAGCTTTGGCCTGGTCAATGTATGCGATGTCTCCTGTTTCACCTTCATTCTTTCCTTTGGTGACCTTTACAAAAAAGGTCCATCATGTTGAGTAAACATGACCTACCCTCGATGAATCCAAACTGAGACAGGTCCAGTATTTGGAGGGTCCCTATGTCCTTATTCATTAGTTTCATGACAAGTCTTTCCATTTGCACATGAGGCTGGTCAAACTTATGGATCTGTAATTGCCCAGGTCTGTGGAAGATCCTCCCTTATGCAGGAGAATGACTGTGGCAGTTTTCCATTTGCTTGGTACAAAACCTGTTTGGAGGCTGAAACTAAACAGTGTTGATGGGGAATGGTTAAATCATGTGTCATGCTTCATGCTATTTACAATATATTAAGAGATATTGTCAGGACCCATCAATGCAGTACTGTCAGCTTTTGATAGTACATTTTAGGACCTAGTCATATGTAATAGCTCTAGGTGAGTCAGTTTCAGGTATATCTTGTGAGATAGATGGGGGGGGGGGGAGAGGTAAAGTTTGAGTTGAATTTATAGACCACTTCTTTCACTATATCTTCAGCCTCAGTGTAGGTAACATTATTCACAATCAGCTCAGATTGTTGCTACATTGTGCTTCTGACATTGTACACATAACTTAAAAGGCTTTGTGACTATCTTTAGTTTGGGTCACTATTTTAGCCTCAAACTTGGCTTTGGTGGGGTTTTTTTAAGTTCCTGAGTGTTTTTTATGTCAAAGACGAGGGCTGTATCATTCTGAGAATTAATCTTACTTTTCATCAGAATCCTCTACTTTTATTGTAAATCTTGTTGATATTATGGTTCCACCATCGGAGGTTGTTTCTGGAGTTTGCTCTGTGCTTCTTTCTTCAGGGTACAGCTGCATCTACACATCTGTTTGCATACTGGCAGTGCCCTGTACAAAAGCAAATGCTTAGACAGTAGAATGTACCTGTAAAACTTTATTAGGGCTGTAACCTGTAACACAGTGAACCTTTGCATGGAGTTAATCTTACAGTAGCTAGTTTGCATGTCGAATAACACTAATACCATATCCTACCACTATCTAATATATGCCTTTAACCCTCAAAAACACCCCAGGAGACCTCTGTGAAATCCAATCATTATACCATAATAGACCACGCTAATACAAGTCCAGACAACATGGATATGCAATTTCCAAATGTCTCTGTGGCCAGATTGGTAGACATAAGCATTCTGAGACAATGTAACAATTTTCTCATGTTCTCAGACAACCATTTAATACTTAAAGAAACTAAATTTGTGAGAGATGTAGATACATAACTTCCTTGGAGGCAAAAATCTCACTCGCAAACAAGGTTGTCAAGAACACATACATTACATCTCCCACACATACTGCTCACCACACACACACACACACACACACACACACACACACACACACACACACACACACACACACACACACACACACACACACACACACACACACACACACACACACACACCATCTTATGCTGTGGCACTTAAAAGAAACCTTCCCAAACCTCAAAGACCTCCTAAGGCTACAAACGGCAATGTCTATCCTCAGCAATCTTTAAAGCACACACCAAAAGTAACAACAAACATTCTACATAAGCCTATACCCTATACTTCCCCAAGATTGAAACCCATAAGGCAGAAAAACACTGCCTAGGACTTTTGTCTTACGGGATTCTATTGTAAGACACACAGATGCCTCATTCACAAGACTGGACAAGGAGAAGACAATATCTTATCTGGAGCCAGGATTTGCATTATTACACACACGTGCATGTGCGCGAGCGTGCACACACACTCAGGTCACTGCATCACCGGTACAAATATGATTCTATTATAGTTCATGTAGGTGTAAATGACCTGAGATGTACCTCAATGGACTTTATGAAAAGAGACATTATGGATCTCAGTGAATATGTGTCACAGACAGGTATGTGCTTTGCACTGAGCTGCATTCTACCTTCTCCAAAGGTGATGCCACAGTATGAACAAAAACAATTAATTTTAACAACTGGCTTAGTTTCCAGTGTCATCCCGGGGTAATTCAATGTTTATCAGCATGGCAGGACATTGTTAACAGACCACATTGCTTTTTGCCAAGTATGGTCTGCACCTGCACCACCCACCGGCTTTTGGATATTGGCTAAAACTTTATCCACCCCTTTAGAGCCTTGTTTGGCAATGCCAAGCCTTCCAACATAGCAAAAAAAAACCTCAAACCAACCGTAAGGTTTTACTGCTCATTGCTAGGAGCCTCAAACAATAAACTTCACATCCTACAAGTTCTCCTCACCCTGAAGAGTATAGACATCGGTGCCATTACCGAGACCTGATTTCAGGCTGCAGAAAGTACTCTGGCAGTGCAAGTCTACAGTGCCTTCCACACATTTAGATAAACAGCAGCACAGACAGAGTCTAAAGGTGGAGGTGTCTCAGCCTACATCACCAACAAATATACCTCCAGGTTGGTCAAACACGATGATGCCCTGGAGTTTATCCATGTGCAAGTCATCATAGATAAAGTCCCTTATTATATCTTAGCTAACTATAGGTCACAGTCTATGTCCCAAGAACCTTATAACTCAAACCTAGACCTAGTGGATACACTCACTGTCCAATCAAATACCCTATTCATGGGGGACTTTAACTACCCCTCTATAGACTGGAAAAATACAATCCCTCAAACTCACAGGTACAATGTTTCCTGAACTTTAACAGAAATACCCTGTACCAAATAGTGCATGCTCCAACCAGCAGTTCAAACATTCTGGACATAGTACTTAACAGCATGAGGGAGTGCTGTACCCCAAACTGTGTCACGTCTTCAGTGGTAAGGTTGGATCATAAAGCTGTCTCCTCTGAAATAAAAATATCTTAGAAAACCCAACTATACCTGTAACAACCTACTAAATGACAGTTTGTCAAAATCCAGTGACCTCCCCTGAATCACAGGATCACAGAAACCTGCGTGGAAGTGTTCACAGTAGCCCTGTACAAACATGTGAGGAATGGCTGCATGGAAGCTACTGTACCTACCACAAGTAAGCCCATAACAAACACCAGAAGCAAACCACATTAGCGGAATCCCAACCTTAACAGGCTGTGCAGCAAAAGGAAAAAAGTAATGGATAATGGACCAAACCATAAAGAGCTGCTCTCATAAAGACAAGAGCTCACTGATTAAGCTAAACAAGAAACTAATAGGATTAATTAAGTCAAGCAAGGCCAACTATGTGGTCAGCATAGCCTGCCAGGCTAAGGACAGCCACAAGGCCTTCTTCAGCTATGTTCAAAACCTCAAAGGTAACTCACAGCAGGGTGCCGGACTGGTGGTAAATGTCACCACCTTCACTGAGCAGAAAGACATAGCAGTTCTGTTGGCTAACAAATTCAGCTCAACCTCCCCCTTACCACGCTAGCCCCTATGAAGTCTCTTATAGCATATGCCCCCAACTTTCAGCATGGAGCAGGTCTTGAAGGTGCTTGTCAAGGCCAAAATCAGTGCCTCAATGGGTCCTGACAATGTTTTCTGGGTTGCTTCCTAATGAGCTTAAAACATAATCTTTCAGGATCACTTGAGGAGCTTTTCAGTTACAGCCTCCAAACAGGTTACATGCTATAAAAGTTAATGTGTTAATAAACAATATATGCAGCTGTTAATCTCAAATACAGACAGCGAAAGATTTTGGATGCAAACCCATTTTATTATAAAGTATCGATACTAGACTCTTACAACATATACAAAGATTTAACTTATACTCTGATGCAATTTCAAAGCTTTTTAACTTTTGATTACACATAAACACACGCTTTTAAGGCTGTAAGGAGTAACCAGAAAAAAAGTTATGCATACGGGAATGCTTTGCTTTTGACAGGTTAATCAGTTTTTTTAGCAGACTTCTCTCATACAGAATACCTAACTTTTTTCAAGGCTAATTGATTACAAGAAACATTTGCCATCTGCTTGCTGAGCTATAATGAACTCTAACAAAGTCAAGCTGTTCTTCTTAGCTAATACATAAAATACATATATGAAACTGTTGCAGTACTTAAAGCTAGCTGTGTATAAAATATAAGCATGAATAATATATCCATATCAATACCAAATGAATAGAAGACTGCAATGGTCATGCCTCTTCACAAAGCTGGTCCATCAACTGACCCCGAGAGCTACAGACTCATCAGTCTGACAACTCTAGTATGTACAGCCATGCTATGAATCATCATGGAAATGATCAACAAAGACATTTGTCAAGGGAAAGGCTTGCCAAGTTAACCTGGTAGACATCTTTTGAGAGGGTCAGCAAGGCAATGGATGAGGGGAAGATGATGCATACTACCTACCTTGACCTGGTTAAGGCATTTGATATGATCTCCCACTCAGGGATTGTTGAGACACTTACCGAACTAGGCATAAATCCCCTACTTAATTCACTGGATTACAAGCTGGCTCACAGATAGGGTCCAAGAAGACAGGATTGGTGAGACCAGTTCCACCAAAAGACTACTCACCAGCAGAGTGCCTCAGGCTTCCAAACTGGGCACCCTCCTGTTTGGCATCTACTTCTGAGAAGTCAAACTAATGTCAAGGGCCTCTGGCTCAATAAGTTCACAGATGACTTTAAATTAGGAGCTATCATAGATTACTAACATGATACTAACATCCCAAAAGAGGGTATAACACAGACAAATGACTGGTGCCAAAGCCACAATTTAAAACTCAGTGACAAGTGCATTATAATGTCCTTTGGAAAATGTTTACACAACCTAATTACTCCATGGATAAAACATCCCTAAGAGATGACCTGATAGTTAGAGATATGGGAACATATGTAGCCAAGACAGTAAGAAAGTCATTCTGTGTTACCCAACATGTAGGTTCATAGTTTCATAAGTTCACAAAAGGTTACTAGGCTAGTGGCCCTAGAGCCCTTACAAGCCTAGCCATCTTAATCCCGAGTTGCCTTGATTGTCCTTGGTTAGATGGATGTAATTCACAGAGCAAGTCTATGATAAACACTGACTATCCCTGTCCATGAGGGACATTGGTGCCACCCCTGGGGTGAATTTTCAGTCTCCCATCCATTTGTCCAGGCTGCACTTGAATATGGTCAGTGAGGACCTCTACTTCACGTGAATTGAAAGTTTATTCCAGAGTAGTGGCAGTCTCTGGGAGATATAGCTGTCTCTCCAGCATGTTCTGTTAATGTCACAGTCTAGGCTAAGATCCTAGAGGGAGTGATTCTTGCGCCATTTGACTTGTGGATGTGCAGCATATCCATCAGGGCAGGATCAGAGACTGCCCTGTAGGCCAGGCACAAGTCACCTCTCAGCAGCCTATATGATACAGAGTACAGTGACAGGTCTTTCAGTCTATCCACGTGAGTCATGGTTTGGGGACCCTGAATTTTCTTGGTGAGAAGCCTCTGTCATCTCTCCAGCTGCTGCAGGTGTCTGGTGAGGTACATACAGAAGGGAGCACTGTACTCTATTAATGGTCTTATGAGGGTCATGTTCAGTGGAGTTACAACAGTCTTAGACCTGGATGCAATGCCCTTACGTATGAGATGCACAACGTAGAAGATTTTCCTTACCACTGTAAAAACTTGGTGGTCAAAATTTAGATTGCTATCTATCTGTGTTCCCAGATCTTATTTATTTATTTATTTATATTTGTTAACCGGGAGTGTCCGACTGGATGTAGGTCCATTTTCAGTAGAGGCCCAGGGAGAAAAGCTTAACAGTTAAAATAAACAGACGGTAGTTACATTGGATTACATAGCGATTAACAATTTACATAGAAGTTACATACAACATATTTACAGATGAAGAACATAGTACATCAGTAGACAAGTAGAATCTTTATCTGTGAAGTACATAACAGACATTAACAAATGTTACAATAAGAAGTTCCTGCTGTATAAGAATGGGCTAGTTTGACCAGTTTTTGTACTAGGACGAACAAAGTTGCTTGTTCAATTGAAGACTACAGCAACACTGCTCAGTGTGCCTGTATTGCAGCCAGGAAGCTTGGGAGGGTTCCACTGACATTATGCTAGGGAAACATTGAGTTTCAAGGTGTTTGCGCCTGCACGGGGCACCACTAACCCATGTTGCATGGTGCACTGAATGTGCAAATGTAAGGCTTAAAGACAGGCAAAATTAAAATATGTTTAAGCTAATCTACCAATAGGAAAGCACACAATGAACCATCCTCCAGCAATCCTCAGCTCAGACAAGGCTGGATCCATACTCTTCTGCCACAAGGGTGCAGGGGAGCCCTTCTTAGTGTAAGATGGCTGGTTTAGTACACAAATGTATCAATAACAGGCTAGATTCTGCTGGTCTGAATCTAGTTTATGCTAACTAGGTATCAGAACAGTGGAAATCAAGTGCAGAGAAGTGCAAAACAATACTTAGAGCCCTTCTTTGTGTTTCCCCGCTCAGCTAGACCAGGTAAATACCTACGGCCACTAAATGAATAATCCTAGTCCTCCTAATGTAAAAGCACAGTAAAGGAGTGTCCGGAGTGGAATGCTACCACAAACAAACTTAAACAGTATGAAACGCTACAACAAACAAACTTAAAGATATAGATTCAGCAGCGTACTATAAACAGCTGATAAAAGTTTGATTATTCAGTAAAAGTACTTTGCTTTGAATAAATGAGCGAAGAGACATTCAATTTTACAGAATTTATAAAGGTACTAAAAAACCAAGCCAATAAAATGATATTCAGAAATCTCAAGTGTTCCCAAACCTAAACAGACCAGGCTACATCTCAGTGCACTAGATGGAAAATCCACTGACCTCTTTTGATGTGAAAACAATTGTTTGCTAGAGTATACAAGTACACTGCTTTCACAAACAGCTAGCTACATAATGAAGTCAGATCAGTAAAACAGACAATGGGAGGCAAAATCCACTTTTTCAATATAAACACAAGGAAAGACAAATAAATAATTCAGGATATCAACAGCAGTGTAGAAAGGGAGGAGCTTTTTAAGCTCAATTTACAGTAGGGTGGGCAGCTTAAAATCACCAAGTTTAAAAAGCAGATCAACCACAGTGTGGGTGGGTGATAAACACAGCAGGGAATCACTAGCAGTGTTTTTGTTTATGCAGGCTTCAAATTTTTCAGACAAAAACAAAGGCCCAGAATTTCACTAAGTATTTAAGTATCACTCAAGAGACAATTTAACCAATGAAAAAAAACATGTGAAATGTGTAGACTAGATAATTTAAATGTTCGCCTTTCAACTAGAACAAAAACACCAGACCAAGCAGATTTCTTAAAACAGAAAACAAAATGGAGCAGGTATCAGGAAGCAGCTCTATCAGCCAGAGACAAAAATATAGGTTTCCTCACCTAGCAGGGAATCACCAGCAGTGCTTTAGTTTATGCACGCTTCAAAGGGTATGGCATTCATGTCCAAGGTACCACATTACTCTGCTTAGAGGTAAAATAACCCAACCTAAGACCTTTGTCTAACAACAGTTGGTACTCTTTATTAGCTTCAAAGTAATCAGAGACATCACATTTTCTATAAATTTCTACATTGTTCAAATGTTTATAACACATCTCTAAATATTGTCTGGTTGCCCTTATCAGATGGTTTAACCACCCATTTTCTGTCATTACCAAATTCTAATAGGGCTAGCCACTGCTGCTTAGTTAAGTTAAAGCATTTATTAAACTTATTCTCTATGCAAGACCAGTACAACCTCAAAATTAAGTGTAGCAAAATATCTTTGCAAAGTGCTGTTTAGAAAAGGTGGAATAAAAGAGCTTTTAACAGAGATAGCATCAGTGTTCAGTTGGCAATAAGCAATAAAGTCATTCTCAAACAAATCTTCCTGAGATGACAAACATGAGTGAAAAGAATCATCATCACAACTTTCATAACAGTCAGTAGGCACAACCCCTCCCTCTTGTTTAAAGTAATATATCAAATGCAATTTTGTACTGAAAGAAAATATTTCACTTTTAAGTACATGTATTCTTGGTAAAGCAGTTGGTGCAAATTTAAGGCCAAGATATAATACAGACATAACCACATCAGAAATGTTTGGACAGATTTAACACATGTAACACCAAACCAAGCAGATTTCTTAAAACAGAAAACAAAATGGAGCAGGTATCAGGAAGCAGCTCTATCAGTCAAAGACTAAAAAGATATTAAAAATATAGGTTTCTTCACCCAGCAGGGAATCACCAGCAGTGCTTTAGTTTATGCAGGCTTCAAAGGATGTGGCATTCATGTCCAAGGTACCCACTTTACTCTTGTACCTGACTAGGCGTTTGCAACCATTAAAATGCTCACAGGGGTTCCTTACCAGGAGAATCCAGGCCATTAACATACTGTATTACACAGATTGCCTTAAGGCCCTATCTCTATACTCAATCTCCTACAGGCTACTGAGAGGGGATCTATGCCTGATATATAAGGCATCCTTAAATCCAGCCCTGATGGATGTTTTGCACATACACAAAATGAACAGCACTAGAAATACTAGATCCAAGGATTTAAACTTTGTCTTAGAGATAAATAGAACATGCTCGTGAGACCAATATGTGTCTCAAAGGATCCCCATGCTATGGAGTAGACTGTCCATCACTGTGAAGCAGAGTTCATCCCTGACCCTCTTAACCTTTGGATGGGAAATCACAAGTTCACACCTGCTCTGGCCTCCATGTCCCTAATAAACAGATGCAGTCAGTAAATAAAATATTACCTGTCTAACCTGCCCTCTCACAACATCTTTAGCCACCTCCAAACTAACATACTCCTCCTAATAGGCACCCAAGGCACATGGAGACACAAGTGAATAGGAGAGCATGTCTAGGCTTATAAAGCCCTCACGGTTATTAGCCTAGTAGTTATTTATGAGCATATGAACCTGTGCTATAGTGTGGTGATGTACATTTTCACATATTCAGCAGAGTTTACTGAGTCTAGTAGGGATTTGTATCTTGCCAATATATTGCTCAGAAGTAGGTAGTTAGAGAAATTTCTAAAGGTACCTTGGATTGAAGATATCTCTGGTTTCAATTATATTTCAAAGGAGATGGCTTTATGATCAGACAAAACAAGTGATATGCAAGGGATGGTGTGAGATGTCCCCATATTAGTAAGGATAAGATCCTAATTGTGGTTCCCCCTAATTGGTACTCAGACTAATTGTTTCCAGAACTTTGTACTGACAAAGCTCAGTAATCTCTGTGGTGGGGTATGTGTCCCAGTCTATACTGGGATAGTTTAGGTCACCTAGAAAATGGTATTGGGTTTAATGCTGGGTAATTCTAGATCTTGTAGCTAGGCATTGAGGCCTACTTGTGTCATAGAGGGAGTTCTATAGCTAGTTAATATATGGTTCAGGACCTTTCTGATGGTTATTTGGATATCAAGAAGCTCTAGTGCATCGTGCACTTTTACCAGCCTTGATGTGAGTCTCTTCTGGATGAAGACTGAGACACCACCACCTTTCCCCTCCTGCACAGTAGTTGGTTTAAAAGTGTGAAAGGTGTTATAGCCCTGCAGAGTCAGAGTGCTGTCCATCAACTTAAACCATGCCTCAGTCACTACACAGTCTATGTCTCCCAGGGTGAGGGCGGCTTCTATGGAGTAGGGTTTCTGGTTTAGACTTCTAGCATTGATCAGTAACAACTTTATTGTTTTCCTTGGCTTGCATCATTACGTTGATAGGTTTATCAGGTTGGCACTGCCTAAAAAAGGCACTATGTTGATGGACAATATCTTTGACAATAATTGAAATCCTGCATGGAACTGATGCACACCATCCCTGTTGAAGTAGTCTGGTTTGTCAGTTATATCATCCCAGGAATAATCTGTATTGCACCCCCCTTTGAATAACATAAAAACTAAGCCAATTATTGAAGTCAATTAATTTTTCTCATATTGTAACATCATCCTTGGAGAAGGTAGAATGTTGCTCAGTGTTAGTCTCCCAACTGTCTAGAACACATAGACTGAGAGCTCTATCATATCTCTTTTGATATAGTTAATGAGTCTGAGAGCTCTATCACGTCTCTCTTCATATAGCTCAGGAGTCTGAGAGCTCTGTCATGTCTCTCTTCATATAGTTCAGGAGTCTGAGAGCTTTGTCATGTCTCTCTTCATATAGTTCAGGTGTCTGACAGCTCTAACATGTCTCTTTTCATATAGTTCAAGACTTTACATGTCAAGTCACTGATTTGACAACCACATGTACTATGACAGAGTCATACTGGCACTTTTGTTCAAGGACCTCAGTGCTTGTGTGAGCTGATGGATCCTGGTATCAGACAAGCAATTGACTGTCACTGTTTCCTTGGTCACCCTGGTAAGAAGGGTATCTGTATGGCTTACAATAGAGTCACTTATAAGTAGAATGTTTGGTGGGGAGATGTCTGCCTTACCTGATCAGCATCAGTGACTTTGTGACTCTTGTGGTACGTGAGATGGAAGGCTTAACTTGCTGCATGTGCTTTGTGCCTGTGTTACATTTTGGAGGCCTTTGACGGTTAAGCAGGTTAATCTTTAGAACCTCAGCATATGATGGATTATGTGCATTGTGTTGACCTTGGTGAGTTGTGGTATGTGGTGTACAGCTGAGTGTACTGCATGGGTGAGATTTTTGCCTCCAAAGACATCATACCTGTACATCTCGCACACATTGTGTTTTGCTGTTTAGGTTCATAGGTAGTTACTAGGCTTGTACTCCAAGGGGCCATTGAGGACCCTAGCTCAAATTCCCAGTTGCCCCAAGTACTGTCTGGTGATATTCTCAAGGTCACACAATAGACAAATGAATGCTGAAGGAATCAAACCCTGTACTACAGTCTTAACCATCTGCATCAAATGCCAAATATTTGAATAATAGATGATCATCAGACAGAATGAGATAGTTCTTACAATGTCTCAAGATATCCACTAAAATCAAGCTACAGAAGTTGTGGAATAGTGCTGCTCCAAGGTATCAACAAATGGCTCAGGGCAGGGGGGGACTATAACTGCTTAGAGTTTGATTTGTTTAGGATACTGGTTGGGTAGACTTACTCTACTAGGTGTGAAGAAATACGTAGTTATTTTTTCAGGGGTGTACTTCAGCTCAAGGTGTGTTTATTTGGGTCTCCTTTGCATTACTGAATTTACACTTTACCGAAATTTAAACCAACGAGATCACTATTTAAAAACCAGACATCACCAAAACTTCACTTTGCCAAAGTTTACGGCACCAAAACACCTGCTGTGCATGTTTCACAGTGCTCAGTGCTTCTGAATGGAGATCTTGGTACAGTGAGCGTCAGGAAATGTACCCTTTTCTTCACTGTAGTGCAATCTCTGAGTTTGAATACAGAATTTTCAGGGGGTGTGGAGGGTGCTGGGGGGCTTGCTCCTCCCTGCAAAACTGTAAGAAAGTGTCTATTTTTGTTTCATTGTAGCAGCTGGTGTTCTGTTGATGTAAACATTTGCAAAGTGAAAGTTTGGCTTTGTCTGGTTTCGTTTAAATTTTGGTAAAGTATAAATTCGATAATGCAAAGAAGACCCGTTTATTTACACTTGGTGTGGGCTATTTGAGCCTCAGATCTGGAATTCTAAGGTTGTTTAGATTTTACAGGTTTCTTATAGCGGAAAAAAGTTCTTGCATAGCGAACCCACTAAAAAGTGAGTCCAATGATAGCAATGCACTCAGTGCAGCTCAATGCAGCTCTTACCTTTTTGATGAAAAGCTCATTTGTCACAGTTCAGGGCTTTCCACACTTCTTAGAATTTTGAATAAAAGATCTTGTATGGACACAGATCCGTGCAGGTTACATCAGATATGATAGAGGGGGATTCAATCAAATAAACCAATAGTGGAGCTCTCTGACTTCAGAACCTGTCATCAATTCACAGTTCTCTTAGAGCTATGACTGAGCTGCAGGTCAATGATCGCAGGCAAGTTAGAATTTTAGAAACTCTAACTTTTGCAGTGGGGGCAGGGAAAACTGTAATGTACAAATAGTAGGGAGTTGCAGGGAGAGCAGTATGTAATGTATCAGTGGGGGCTGGGAGCACTATAACAATGTAGGATATAAGAACAGGGGAGAAGCAGAAGCAAATGTAACAAGAGTAGCAAATGTAATAAACAGAAAGCCACTGAAGTGCAACTTTAGGCAAAATATGTGACCGTCAGCAAAGCTGGAATGTAAACAACTGTAGAAGCACAGTAGCACAAATTACGCCACAAAAATTACAATACTGTCATTAATGAAATCCAAAGTACAGTCTAAGGATCCAGACCAGGGAGAGATTTACCAGTAACACACTGCTTGTAGAAAAATGCAGTAATAAATGAATAAATGAGGCTCAGATCATGCAGTAGTTCACAATTCTCCCACAATTCTGAATGAAACTACAAAACTAAAGTTCCAGACCAAATTAAAATACAAACAGTTAACTTTTACAAGTAATTCTACTTATGGCGATAAAAGTGCAGAATAATGTATAAATGATGTTCGGATTTTGCAGTAATTTACAATTCTCCTACAACTGCAAATGAAGCTACAAGACTAATGTCCCAGAACAAGTTAAAAAATGCAAACATACAACATTTTGGCTAACACAGAAAAATGCAGAAACGTGCAAAAACTGTAGTATCTGTTACAGTCAAGCAGAATTTAAATATTTTTTTTTCTTTCCTTTTTGATGAAGAGCCCATTTCTCACAGTTCAGGACTTCCTGCACTTCTCAGAATCTTGAATAAAAGACCATGGGAAGGCACAGCTCTCTGCAGGTTATAGCAGACAAGTTAGCGAGGGATGCAATCAAATAAAGCCAATAGAGGAGTCATGTGGCTTCAGAACCTGCAGCAAGTCACAGTTCTCTTTGACTTATGACTCTGAGCTACAGATAATGACCTTAGGTTGGTAAGAATTTCAGAAATATTGGCTTTTGTAGTGGGGGAGGAATAGGGAGCAGCAGAGAGAGCATTACTTAATATATATCAGTCGAGGCTGAGAGGGCTATAACGGTGTAGGACACAAGAACAGGGGAATAACCGAAGCAAATGTAATGACAGTAGCAAACGTAGCAAACAGAAAGGCACTGAAATGTAACTTTAAGAAGGTAAATCATAGGCAGAGTATAAGACTCTAGCTGCAAAGCTGGAATGTAAACAGCTGCTTAAGCGTATAAGCACATATCCCACAGCAAAAATTACAATACTGCCACTGTTGCAATCCAAAATGCAGTCAAAGGCTCCAGAGCAGGCAGACTTTTACCAGTAATAGTTGTGCGTGAAACTACAAGACTAAGGTCCCTGACTGAGTTCAACTACAAACTGTGAAGGCTGCCAGCCAAGCTAGGCAGAATTTTGTAAATAAGTCTATGTCCTTGTAAATATGAATATAATCCACAGGCTTGTTTAATAAGTATGAAGAAAACTATGTATGTTCTGAGTTTCAGGAATGTAACCACAGTGCACCCGGCTGGAAGAAAGCTGATAAGTGAAGCATTTTATGACTGTTTGATCTCAAGCTTAGAGACAGGATGTCTGGGCCAGGACATTCTTTCTATTGTCTTAATTTAAGAGATAATTACTAAGGTTTTACATGTAGTGTCTTTTATTGCTATGGTTTCCTGGCAGCTGCAAGATCAAAGAAATGTTAAAATGTTTAAGTTCTGTGAGCCTGGGAAACTAAACCAGAAAAGTGTCAAGAATTATGTAATGTGAAATGACTCAGCAGTACTGTTAACAATTTAAGACTTTCTCAGAGAGAGAGAGAATTAAGCATTTTGTTTTTTGTCTAGATCTGACAACAACTCACCAGGTACTTCCTTGCTCTGTACGTAAGTAGTATTTAGATCAGTGATTTCTCTTAGAGTTAGATAGAAATATAGCCAGATTAGCCTAGCTGTTTTCTATATTTATATCAGACTATCCTACAATATTGTTTTAAAAGTTTCCTGTGATCTCTGAACTCTTGATTAGCAATATGTTGAAATGATGAGATTTGTCTTGTGTTCTCATTACTTATTATTAAATATTTTTAAACCCTTCAACTGTGGCTGTTTTCTGAAGAGATAATTTAAGCTCTTGGAGAGTACTTGCATGTATTTTGTGATACTGTCCAAGCCACTCCAATAGTCTTGCTGCTCAGTCACACTTACTATTTGGATAACAGTAATATTATACAGTGAAATTGGTCATCCTTTGGGAAGGGCCTTATAGTATTTGATATTAGTGGTTGGTGGCAGTGAGTTCTACCTTATAGTCTGGAGAGAAGCGGGCATAGCTGGAGAACCTGTGCCAGCCTTCCCCAGGAGTGTCTGTGTGTTTGTATATAACTCATATCTCAAAGTGTGTGTGTCAGCTACTTGGGCAGGGACACGAAGCTCTGGTTGGACAGAGAGGGTGCTGGAGGTTTTAGCCTGACCACTAGGCTGAGATCTGGACCCTATAGCTGTGCCAATGGGGAGTCTTACTCTGGATCTGGAGAGAAAGGGAGAAACCAGCCCCAGACTGACTGTGCTCTCTGTCTGCTCTTAAGGGAAATTGTACTATACTGTGTGTGTGTACTTGTTATTCCCCCCAATGTGCATGCCCCTCACTGGTGCTAGTGGTGAGGATTGAGGCCCCTTGATTACTGGCCCATTGCACAGGCATCACACAACCATAAACTGTTACCTGAGTTAAAATATAAACAATTAACTTTTACAAGTAATTCCATTTATGTATGTAGAAGTGTAGCAAAAGGGACAAACAATGCTCACACCATGTAGTAATTCACAATTGTCTCACAACCGAGAGTAAGGTCCCAGATCAAGTTTAGAAATACAAAGTGATATGTTTTTGGCTAACACATGGAAAAATGCACAAAGGTAACAAAAACAGTATCATCACACAGGTCACTATAAGTTTACCTCCAGCTTATTACTTTATTTCTTTATTCTAATGTATTACTTGTTTGACTCCCAGCCCACCCCTATAGTACAAATAGCTTAATAGTATAGGACCCTCCCTTGGGTCCTATTTCCAGCTTATTACTGTATGTATTTATTATAATAGAGTGAGTTGTTTGACTCCCACCCCCACCCCCATAGTGCAAATACCTTAATGTTTTTCATATTCTTTTCTCTTTTTGTCTATATCGCCTACGTGTCACATTCAATGACCAGCAATAATAATGTGTTCAAACCATTTTTATTGTATTATTTGAATAACTATATGAGTATATATTTTTTAATGCATAATATAACATAATAACAGTTTTCTACTATGTGACATGGAGCTTTTCTCCACAGGCCTCTGCTAAAAAAGGGCCTTTTTGGCTCAGTCGAACACTCCTGGTAAACAAATGTAAAATAAATAAATAAAATGTAGAATTCAAGCAGAATTGAAACAAAAGCTGTTTACTTCCTTTTTTGATGAAAAGCTTGTTTCTGACAATTTGGGGCTCTTCATGTTTCTCAAATTCATGATTAAAGGCAGGATTAAAAATTGATAATATAATCTTCTTTTTTACTATTTATATGTTTCACCAGTTTTTATTACTCTCTTCTCACTCTACTTGTTGACTAAGCGACTTCCTTTAAAATATTTTTCTAGACTATCTTACTGATATATCTGTAAATGATTTGATCTGTCTGGTTTAGTGCAGAAAATAAGGTTCTGGGCTGCTGTGAGATGTTAATAACCTTCTCTCTGTTGTCCGTTTTTAGTTCTGGTGCTACTATCCCTCCATTCCACACAAACACACACACACACACACACACACACACACACACACACACACACACACACACACACACACACACACACACACACAAGCTCACACATATACACACTTTCACACACACACACACACACACACACACACACACACACACACACACACACACACACACACACACACACACTTCCACACGTGGCATGTATACATAGAGATTCACCTACAGCATGTTTTTTGATATTTAAAAGAAACATGAGCACCCAGCAAAACCCATCTTGACATAGAAAGGACAGGAAGACTCCCAACAGAAGGCACTTCAGCCAGGAATTGAACTAGAGAAACAAGAGCTGTGAAGTAGAAATGATAATTCGTGTACCTCGGTACTGCTATGTAGTAAGGCCTTCACTTTCCAGATTCTGCATATAAATCACATACGATAAAGCAAGTCATTATTTTTTATACATTCATTTATTCTTGGTTACCTGCAAATAAAGGCCTGATATCAATCACTGCCTGTTTCTGGAGTAAAGTTTTGCAGAATTACACAGTATATGAAGAAGCTATGAGCATCAAACCCAGGACTAACCTGCATCTATTTCGGATCAGTTTCCTATATAGCTAGTATCATAGGAGGAACTCAAACCCATCTAGAATGAAAAGAAAGCAGACACATTTTTTTTCCACCAGCAGAGTATGTAAATTAGAGACTACTTAAAAGTTGAGCATTTGCTTTGCTGTACCATATTTATATTTTATCTGTTTTTTGTTGGGTATTCCATTGGCTGCATTGACTAGCATGATGCCAGGCAGAGACTAGAGAATGTCTACATTTCAAATAAAACCACAAGGTTCCTGTAGCATAAATACAGGAGCAATCCTATGGATGTTATCCTAGGGACCATAAGATCCCTGGTCAAAAACACACTTAAAAATTCTTGCCAGTTTTTTTCTTTGAACATGTAGTACTCCCCTCCTAAACCAAGGAGGACTATACATGATAACCCTGGTATACACTTATGTCTACCCATCCAATTATCACAACTAGTCATAAAGGTAGCCAAAGTATGACTTTGTTTGATCTGTAGCTGTAACTTATTCCATAGCCTATGTTGGATTAGGAACCTATGACTTACTTATTTCCTGGTGCAGACTTGGTTACCTAGTGCGGGTATTTGTAGGGCTGCTGGTTTTACAAAGAAAAGGAGGTTAAATAGGGTTGGGGTCTTTAAGTGCTCAAAAGGAGAGATGCAGGTTACCTTGGACCAGTTGGTAGGCTAGAGAGTATTAACAGAGTTGTGTTAATCTATCAGGGTAGTTGAAGGATTTAATGCCTTCAATTTTTTTTGTTAAAAATTACTGGGGCCTTTCTAGTTGAATGATGTGCTTGAATGTGTACATACAGAAGGAGACATTATATTTAATGATAGGTGTGATTAGGGAAGAGTACAGCAGTAGGATAACTTCTTTGGAACTTGAAGATATCCCCATGGAAATTAACAGGACCAGGTAGAAGGATTTCACGACTGTGGTGGAAACATAATGGCTGAATGACAGAGAGTTGTCATCATAAGTACTCATGTATCTTATGATCATACTTATCTAAAGGAGTGTGCCATTTATAACATATGAAATGGGATCAGCTTTTTTTCTTGAAGGTAACTATGCTGTGCGTCTTTGCATTTAGATCGCAGCTTTTTTCAGTACACCCTGTATGTGCATATTCCAGCCCTTTCTGAAGCTGTATAATATCATTGGATGAGTGGATAATACTGTGCAGCTTACAGTCATCAGCAAACTGGAGAACCACACCTGTGGAACATTGGCTTGGATGTCATCTAAATAAATTCTGAAGAGGAGAGGAGAGGACCCAACACTGATCTCTGTTATACCCCACTAGTTACAGTTTTACATCACAGAGGGCACTAGCAACTTTCACAAACTGAGACCTGCTGGATAGCAAATGTGTAGCCAAATAGTTTACATTAAGTCTGGCAATTTTTCAATAATTCCAGAGTGGGGAGTAGTATCAAAAGCCACGTCCATGACCAGGTTAAGATAAGTAGAGCACACAGTGACCACTACTCAGAGACTTGTAACCTGTTCAAAGAAGCTTACTAGGTTCAGCAGACTGGACTTACCCCTTACAAAACTGAACTACTTGGGGTTAAGTTGCCTATGTCCATATAAATTAATTGTGCAATGAAATTTTTCATGGTTTTGCATATCAGTCCGGTCAGGCTGATTGGCCTGTATTTACGTGGTGTCTGTAGAGGGGCTGCCCTTGTGGTGAGCAGGTACAGTGGCTGTTTCAAAGGCATCAGGCATAAACCCTTTTGACAGGCTGAGGTTGAACAGTTTACATAGAGGCTTGAGTAGTGCAATCTCGGTAGTGATGAGAATCCAGCCCAGTGTGTGTTACCTGATCTGTGACCGTAGCATACATAAAAAGTGTTGAAATATATATTCAGAGTATACTTATGTTTACTAAACTTCTTAAAATGAAGCAAGCACACATTCACAAAAATCTGCAGCAGTACCAAAGCAAATCCCAATGCCTTAAATCATCTAAAGTACTCTCTCAAATTCAAATGCTAAAATGTCAGGAATAGCAATGTTTTGAGCATCACATTGGCTTTCACAAAAACAGCATGAAATCTTTGCATTAGGTTCACTCCTTTTTATCATGCTAAATGTAAGTTGTTAGGGTGGCCTAATGGTTAAGGTGTTTGCCTTACAAACATAAGATGCAGGGTTTGAGTCTCACAAGAGATAATTGGCTACTCTTAAAATGTCTTGCAAGGGCAGTTAGCCTAGCACTAATCTAATCTATATGAAGATTTTAATCTGTATATAACCTAAGGCAACACAGATAGCTTTGACTGAATATCTGTATATAAGTAGATTTGTAACTGGCTCTGGAAATGATTAGTTAGAGCATATTACTTGTTTCTGTGTTTTCAATCTATGTCCTTTTCAAACTATAAAACATGGAATCCCTGATACAGTAACATATCTAAAGTTCCACATTATCTACTAAAAACTATATGTTACCCAACTAAGCAGGCCAGCCTGTTTAGGTTGGTTTATAAGTTCATAGGTACTTTCTAGACAATTAATCTGGGAGGATCCTAAAGTGATTAGTCACTGTTCTTACCTTCATGGTTATGTTATTCTTGCAATGCCTTTGTCTGTGGTTTCACCATAATTATTTAATTATTTGCAGGTATTTTCCCTTTTTTCTGTTATTTTTAACTGTATGATGTTCTGCCTCCTTGTAATTCTTTGTTGAATGCCCTCTGACTTTTGATATCATGTAAGCCATTCCACTAAAGCTGTCAGTTTCGTACATTAAAGCAATTTTGGGAATTGTTTTTTTTTTTTCTAGTGATAGCAGTGATTTCCTTGTTATTGTTTTAATTTCTGATGTTGGAATTCTAAATCCTTAAAAAGGATTACCCTTATTTAAATTCAGCAAGAAATTCAGATGACCGGGATGTTAATGAGGCTGTGTGATTTCCTCCATACTGTAGTGAATGGTATTTGGGAAATCACAAACAGTTTTATTTTTATTTTATTTTATTTTATTTTACATTTGTTGACCGAGCTAGTCCAACTGGATATATGTCCATTTTCAGTGGCGGCCCGGGGAGAAAAGCTCCACAGAAATATACAAAAACACTGGTACAATGCAAGGTTTTGTCAATCATAACATATCATTGCATATAATATCTAATCAGGAAAAAAATACAAATAATCATAGTGCATACCAGCTATGGATATGCATACAAAGTATGTTCAGTTACACTCTAGTACTTAAATACACACATAACATTTTGTTTGTAGTAAGCAAACAAACTTATACAGGCAGGAAGATTAGTGTCGAGAGACGATGTAGGAAGTTAGTCTGGGTTGGCACAGGGGCATAACCAATGTGATTTAAGGCAAGGTTTCAGTTTACTTTTAAATAGGACAACTGAGGTTAGGGAGGTTAGGTGGTTGGGGAGGGTGTTCCAGGTTTTACCCACTGTAGTAGAGAACAGTGAGTTACCAGCTGCATTATTGGTCTTAGGTATTTGTACTAATAGTTTGTTTGATGAGCGTAAGGTCTTAAGATTGTTATAGGGAGTGATGAGGTTAGTAAGTATAGGTGTATTTGCTGGTTGATACAAGATCTTATGGGCAATTATTAGTTGATTAAAAAGTATTAGATTTGACAATTTTAACCAAACTATTTGTTTAAGATTGTTACAATGATGGGTTCTATAGGTTGACCCAGTTGCAAATCTGGCAGTATTGTTGTAGGAAATAACCAGTTTGTTCAGATTGCTTTTACCTAGTTTAGTGTAGATAGGGGAGGTGTATAAGTAAGGTTGAGATTAAGTGGGTATGGGTGATAGTGGTCCTGGCTAGTGGAGTCAAAAATTATCTGATCCTGTAGAGGGAACCTAATTTTTTGTTTATTGTTTTTATGGTGTTGTCGATGTGAGGCTCAAAGGTGAGGTTATTGTCTATTAGTACCCCAAGTAGTTTAGTGGTAGGGTCAGGAGATATTTTGGTTCCATTGCTAGATGTAACAGTAAAGTTTAGTGGGGTGGTCCTATGGGTGGATGTGAATAGTAGCATTTTGGTTTTTTTAGGGTTCAGGATGAGGCATTGGTGTAGAAGCCAATTTTCTACTGTGCTAAAGATGTCTTAGGTTAGGGACTGAAGTTTGGATGGAGAAGTGGCAGAACATATTAGTGTGGAGTCGTCTGCATATTGGATACAGGTAGCTTGTGGTATTACAGTAAATTGTCATTTTTAAAGATAGAGAAGAGGAAAGGACCCAGTATGGAGCCTTGTAGGACACCAAGGGCAACTGGGAGGTGGGAGGACAGGATATTTTCCCATAGTACAGCCTGTTTCCTGTTATTTAAGTAGGATTGGAACCACTGTATAGCAAGGGAATCCAATGGCAAATTTTGAGTATGTTAATGAGGAGGTTGTGATTAACCATGTCAAAGGTTTTTGACAGATCAATAAAAAGGGCTGAGGATAGAATGTCACTATCTCAGTTACTATAAATGTAGTCAGTAAAGGATAAGAGAGTAGAGGTGGTGCTGTGAAATGGTCTGAAGCCATTTTGGCAGGTGGCTAATAATTTGTTTTCTAGTAGGTAGTTTAAAAGTTGCTTATGAATACATTTTTCCATGATTTTTGCCAGTGGGGATAGTATGGTTATCGGACTGTAGTTAGATAAATCTTTGGAATTGCGACCTTTATGCATGGGGATAATATGTGAAACTTTCCAGATTGATGGGATGGTACCTTCAGTAATGGTTCTGTTAATGAGGATGGATATGGGATAGGTTATAGCTTTTGCAGCTTTTTGCAGGTATTCAGCAGGTAGTAGGTCTGAAGAGAGTGGTGGGTTTAAGTTTCTGAATGAGGGTACAGATGAGGGATGTAGGAACAGGTTGAAAAGAAAATAGTGGAGGGCTGTTGGAGGTATTTGATGAGGAAGTTCTGGTGTCAGGGGATAGCTGATTAGCTAGAGATTGTATGGCCACTGTAAAAAATGTGTTGAAAGAATTGGCTATTTGATTGGGATTGTCGTGATCATAACCTGAGAGACTGGGAGTATCAGAACGACCTGGGTGTAAGAGTTTATTGATGCCTGACCAGACTTTTTGACGTTTATTTGGTGGGTTTGTTGAAGCTGGCAGTAGAAGTTAAAGAAAACTGTGTATGTTCTGAGCTTCAGGAATGTAACCATAGTGCACTCGGCTGGAAGAAAGCTGATAAGTGAAGTATTTTATGACTGTTTGATCTCAAGCTCGGAGACAGGATGTCTGGGCCAGGACATTCTTTCTATTGTCTTAATTTAAGAGATAATTACTAAGGTTTTACATGTAGTGTCTTTTATTGCTGTGGTTTTCTGACAGCTGCAAGATCATAGAAATGTTATAATTTTTAAGTTTTGTGAGCCTGGGAAACTAAACCAGAGAAGTGTCAAGAATGATGCAATGTGAAATGACTCAGCAGTACTGTTAACAATTTAAGATTTCTCAGAGAGAGAGAGAGAATTAAGCATTTTGGATTTTGTCTAGATCTGACAACAACTCACCAGGTACTTGCTTGCTCTGTACATAAGTAGTATTTAGATCAGTGATTTCTCTTAGAGTAAGATAGAAATATAGCTAAATTAGCCTAGCCATTTTCTATATTTATATCAGACTATCCTACAATATTGTTTTAGTTTCTTATGATCTCTGAACTCTTGATTAGCACTGTGTTGAAATGATGAGATTTGTCTTGTGTTTTCATTACTTATTATTAAATATTTTTAAACCTTTCAACTGTGACTGTTTTCTGTAGAGATAATTTAAGCTCTTAGAGAGTACTTGCATGTATTTGGTGATACAGTCCAAGCCACTCCAATAGTCTTGCTGCTCAGTCACACTTACTATTTGGATAACAGTAATATTACACAGTGAAATTGGTCATCCTTTGGGAAGGGCCTTATACAAGCTGATATTAGTGGTTGGTGGCAGTGATGTCTACCTTATAGTCTGGAGAGAAGGGGGCATAGCTGAAGAACCTGTGCCAGCCTTCACCAGGAGCATCTGTGTGTTTGTATATAACTCATATCTCAAAGTGTGTGTGTGTGTCAGCTACTTGGGCAGGGACACAAAGCAATGGTTGGACAGAGAGGGTGCTGGAGGTTTTAGCTTGACCACTAGGCTGAGATCTGAACCCTATAGCTGTGCCAATGAGGAGTCATATTTGGGGTATGGAGAGAAAAGAAGAAATCAGCCCCAGACTGACTGTGATCTCTGTGTGCTCTTAAGGGAAATTGTACTTTACTGTGTGTGTACTTGTTATTCACCCCAATGTGCATGCCCCTCACTGGTGCTAGTGGTGAGGATTGAGGCTCCTTGATTACTTGCCCAGTACACAGATATCACACAAACCATTAACCTTTACCTGAGTTCAAATACAAACAATTAACTTTTACAAGTAATTCTACTTATGTATGTAGAAGTGTAGCATAAGGGACAAACAATGCTCCCACCATGTAGTAATTCACAATTATCTCACAACCGAGAGTAAGGTCCCAGATCAAGTTTAGAAATACAAAGTGATATGTTTTTGGCTAACACATGAAAAAATGCACAGAGGTAACAAAAGCAGTATCATCACACAGGTCACTGTAAGTTTACCTCCAGCTTATTACTTTATTTCTTTATTCTAATGTATTACTTGTTTGACTCCCAGCCCACCCTTAATGTACAAATAGTGTAATAGTATAGGACCCTCCCTTGGGTCCTATTTCCAGCTTATTACTGTATGTATTTATTTTAATAGAGTAAATTGTTTGACTCCCACCCCACCCCCATAGTGCAAATACCTTAATGTTTTTCATATTCTTTTCTTTTTTTGTCTTTTTGTCTATATCGCCTATGTGTCACATTCAATGACAAGCAATAATAATGTGTTCATGTATAACTAACCATTTTTATTGTATTATTTGTATAAATATATGAGTATAATTTTTTAATGCTATCTTAACAGTTTTCTACAATGTGACATGGAGCTTTTCTCCCCAGGCCTCTTCTGAAAACAAGCCTTTTTGGCTCAGTCGAACACTCCTGGTAAACAAATGTAAAATAAATAAATAAAATGTTGAATTCAAGCAAAATTGAAACAAAAGCTGTTTACTTCCTTTTTTGATGAAAAGCTTGTTTCTGACAATTTGGGGTTCTTCATATTTCTCAAAGTCATGATTAAAGACAGGATTAAAAATTGATAATACAATCTTCTTTTTTACTATTTATCTGTTTCACCAGTTTTTATTACTCTCTTCTCACTCTACTTGTTGACTAGGCACCTTCCTTTAAAATATTTTTCTATACTGTTTTACTGATATATCTGTAAATTATTTGATCTGTCTGGTTTAGTGCAGAAAATAAGGTTCTGGGCTGTTCTGAGATGTTGATAACCTTCTCTCTGTTGTTCATTTTTAGTTCTGGTGCTACTATCCCTTCATTCCACACACACACACACACACACACACACACACACACACACACACACACACACAAGCTCACACATATACACACTTTCACACACACACACACACACACACACACACACACACACTTTCACACACGCACACACACACACACACACACACACACACACACACACACTTCTGCACGTGGCATGTATACATAGAGATTCACCTACAGCATGTTTTTTGATATTTAAAAGAAACATGAGCACCCAGCAAAACCCATGATGACACAGAAAGGACAGGAAGACTCCCAACACAAGGCCATTCAGCCAGGAGCTGAACTACAGAAACAAGAGCTGTGAAGTAGAAATGCTAATTCTTGTACCTTGGTACTGCTATGTAGTAAGACCTTCACTTTCCAAATTCTGCATATAAAATCACATACGATAAAGCAAGTCATTATTTTTTATACATTCATTTATTTTTGGTTACCTGCAAATAAAGGCCTGCTATCAATCACTGCCTGTTTCTGGAGTAAAGTTTTGCAGAATTACACAGTATATGAAGAAGCTATGAGCATCAAACCCAGTACTAACTTGCATCTATTTCATATCAGTTTCCTATACAGCTAATATCACAGGAGGAACTCAAACCCATCTAGAATGAAAAGAAAACAAACACAGTTTGTTTCCTCTAGCAGAGTATGTAAAATAAGAGACTACTTAAAAGTTGAGCATTTGCTTTGCTGTACCATATTTATACTTTTTTATCTGTATTTTGTTGGGTATTCCATGGGCTGCATTGACTAGCATGATGCCAGGCAGAGACTACAGAATGCTTACATTTCAAATAGAACCACAAGGTTCCTGTAACATAAATACAGGAGCAATCCTATGGATGTGATCCCAGGGACCATAAGATCCCTGGTCAAAAACACACTTAAAAGTTCTTGCCAGTTTTTTTTCTTTGTTTGAACATGTAGTACTCACCTCCCAAACCAAGGAGGACTATACATGATAACCCTAGTATACACTTATGTCTACCCATCCAATTATCACAACTAGTCATAAAGGTAGCCAAAGTATGACTTTGTTTGATCTGTAGCTGTAACTTATTCCATAGCATATGTTGGATTAGGAACCTATGACTTACTTATTTCCTGGTGCAGACTTGGTTACCTAGTGCGGGTATTTGTAGGGCCACTGGTTTTACAAAGAAAAGGAGGTTAAATAGAATTCGGGTCTTTAAATGCTCAAAAAGAGAGGTGCAGGTTGCCTTGGAGCAGTTGGTAGGCTAGAGAGTATTAACAGAGTTGTGTTAATCTATCAGGGCAGTTGAAGGATTTAATGCCTTTAATTTTTTTTTGTTAAAAATTACTGGCGCCTTTCTAGTTGAATGATGTGCTTGAATGTGTACATACAGAAGGAGACAGTACATTTAATGACAGGTGTGATTAGAGAAGAGTACAGCAGTAGGATAACTTCTTTGGAACTTGAAGATATCCCCATGGAAATTAACAGGACCAGGTAGAAGGATTTCACGACTGTGGTGGAAACATAATGGCTGAATGACAGAGAGTTGTCATCATAAGTACTCATGTATCTTATGATCATACTTATCTAAAGGACTGTGCCATTTATAACATATGAAATGGGATCAGCTTTTTTTCTTGAAGGTAACTATGCTGTGCATCTTTGCATTTAGATTGCAGCTTTTTTCAGTACACCCTGTATGTGCATATTCCAGACCTTTCTGAAGCTGTATAATATCATTGGATGAGTGGATAATACTGTGCAGCTTACAGTCATCAACAAACCTGCACAGCTTACAAGCTTTAGCAAACTGGAGAACCACACCTGTGGAACATTGGCTTGGATGTCATCTAAATAAATGCTGAAGAGGAGAGGAGAGGACCCAACACTGAACTCTGTTATACCACACTAGTTACAATTTTGCGTCAAAGAGGGCACTAGCATCTTTCACAAACTGAGACCTGCTGGATAGCAAATTTGTAGCCAAATAGTTTACTTTAAGTTTGGCAATATTTCAATAATTCCAGAGTGGGGTATAGTATCAAAAGCCATGTCCATAACCAGGTTAAGATAAGTAGCGCACACTGAGTGGCCACTACTCAGAGCATTGTAACCTGTTCAAAGAAGCTTACTAGGTTCAGCAGACTGGACTTACCCCTTATAAAACTGAACTACTTAGGGTTAAGTTGCCTATGTCCATATAAATTAATTGCGCAATGACATTTTTCATGGTTTTGCATATCAGTCCAGTGAGGCTGATTGGCCTGTAATTACGTGTGGTCTGTAGAGGGGCTGCCCTTGTGGTGAGCAGGCACAGTGGCTGTTTCAAAGGCATCAGGCATAAACCCTTTTGACAGGCTGAGGTTAAACAGTTTACATAGAGGCTTGAGTAGTGCACTCTTGGTAGTGATGAGAATCCAGCCCAGTATGTGTTACCTGATCTGTGACCGTAACGTACATAAAAAGTATTGAAATATATATTCAGAGTATATTTATGTTTACTAAACTTCTTAAAATGAAACAAGCACACATTCACATAAATCTGCAGCAGTACCAAAGCAAATCCCAATGCCTTAAATCATCTAAAGTACTCTCTCATATTCAAATGCTAAAATGCCAGGATTAGCAATGTTTTGAGCATCACATTGCGATGAACAGTGGCCTTCACATAAACAGCATGAAATCTTTGCATTAGGTTCACTCCTTTTTATCATACTAAATATAAGGTGGTAGCAATAACGCTACCGCTATACCACCACAGCTTATATCTGAAGTTCCACATTATCTACTAAAAACTATATGTTACCCAACTAACTAGGCCAGCCTGTTTAGGTTGGTTTATAAGTTCATAGGTACTTTCTAGACCATTAATCTGTGAGGTTCCTAAAGTGATTAGTCACTGTTCTTACCTTCATGGTTATGTTATTCTTGTAATACCTTTGTCTGTGGTTTCACCATAATTATTTAATTATTTGCAGGTATTTTCCCTTTTTTCTGTTATTTTTAATTGTATGATGTTCTGCCTCCTTGTAATTCTTTGTTGAATGGCCTCTGACATTTGATATCATGTAAGCCATTCCACTAAAGCTGTCAGTTTTGTACATTAAAGCAATTCTGGGAACTGGTATTTTTTTTTTCTAGTGATAGCAGTGATTTCCTTGTTATTGTTTTAACTTCTGATGTTGGAATTCTAAATCCTTAAAAAGGATTACCCTTATTTGAATTCAGCAAGAAATTCAGATGACTGTGATGTTATTGAGGCTGTGTGATTTCCTCCATATTGTATGTAGTGAATGGTATTTGGGAAATCACAAATAGTTTTATTTTTATTTTATTTTATTTTACATTTGTTGACCGGGCTAGTCCAACTGGATATATATGTCCATTCTCAGTGGAGGCCCAGGGAGAAAAGCTCCACAGACAGAGTAAAATATACAAAAACACTGGTACAATGCAAGGTTTTGTCAATCATAACATATCATTGCATATAATATCTAATCAGGAAAAAATACAAATAATCATAGTGCATACCAGCTATGGATATGCAAACAAAGTATGTTCAGTTACACTCTAGCACTTAAATACACACACAAGTATTGTTAGTAGTAAGTAAACAAACTTATACAGGTAGGATGATTAGTGTCCAGAGGTGATGTAGGAAGTTAGTCTGGGTTGGCACAGGGGCATAACCAATGTGATTTAAGGTAAGGTTTCAGTTTACTTTTAAATAGGGCAACTGAGGTTAGGGCGGTTAGTGTGGTTGGGGAGGGTGTTCCAGGTTTTACCCACTGTAGTAGAGAACAGTGAGTCACCAGCTGCATTATTGGTCTTAGGTATTTGTACTAATAGTTTGTTTGATGAGCGTAAGGTCTTAAGATTGTTATAGGAGTGATGAGGTTAGTGATTTTTAGGTGTATATGCTGGTTGATACAAGATCTGATGGGCAATTATTAGTTGATTAAAAAGTATTAGATTTGACAATTCTAACCAATCTAGTTGTTTAAGATTGTTACAATGATGGGTTCTATAGGTTGACCCAGTTGCAAATCTGGCAATATGTAGGAAATAACCAGTTTGTTCAGATTGCTTTTACTTAGTTTAGTGTAGATAGTGGAGGCGTATAGTAGGGTTGAGATTAAGTGGGTACAGGCGATAGTGGTCCTGGCTAGTGGAGTCAAAAATGATCTGATCCTGTAGAGGGAACCTAATTTTTTGTTTGTTGTTTTTATTGTGTTGTTGATGTGAGGCTCAAAGGTGAGGTTATTGTCTATTAGTACCCCAAGTAGTTTAGTGGTAGGGTCAGGAGATATTATGGTTCCGTTGCTAGTGCGATGGCCCTACGGGTGGATGTGAATAGTAGCATTTTTGTTTTTTTTTTGGAATCAGGATGAGGCATCGCTGTAGAAGCCAATGTTCTACTGTGCTAAAGATGTCTTTATTTATTTATTTATTTATTTTACATTTGTTGACCGGGCTAGTCTAACTGGATACATGTCCATTTTCAGTAGAGGCCCGGGGAGAAAAGCTCCAGAAAAAACATATATATATAAAAACATATAAAATATGACATTCAAAATTAGAAAAAATGACATTAACAGATTGTTAGATCCTAAAGTTAACAATTTTCAAAAACAGTAGAAAAAGTCAAACATGACAAATAGTAGTCATGACTCACAAGATTAGTAAAAAGGTAAGAAGGTTAGTCTATAGTGAGATGTATGAAACAGCATAACGGATAAATATATTATGGTTTTGAGAGTAACAGATAGTTTAAGGGTAGACAGTTAGTCAGGGTTGGTACAAGAACATAACCAGTGGTTAGTGAAGAAAAGTCTTAGGTTAGCTTTAAATAGTGGGAGAGAGGTCTGGGTAGTTAGGTCATGTGGTAATAGATTCCATATTTTACCAACTGAGTTAGAGAATAGAGAGTCACCAGCTGAGTTTTTTGATAGGGTAGTGTGAATCAGCATTTTGTTAGAGGAGCATAGATTCTTCAGGTTCTTATATGGCATTATGAGGGTGGAAATAATTGGGGTGTTATTGGGTTGATGTAGAGCTTTGTAAGCTATTATAAGTTGGTTAAATTGTAGTTGGTGGGGGAGTTCAAGCCAACCTAGTTGTTTTAGGTTCTGACAGTGATGAGTCCTATATGGAGAGTTTTTGGCAAATCTGGCTATATTGTTATATGATTTAGAAATTTTGTTGAGGTTATTTTTGGAAAGATTGGTATATATGGGGGAAGCATATAATAGGGTAGAGATTAAGTGGGTTCTAGCTATTGTGGTTCTGGCTTCTAGAGTAAGGAAAGGTTTGATTCTATATAGGGATCCAAGTTTTTTGCTAATAGACTTTATTGTAGTATTTATGTGTGCGTCAAAATTTAGGTGGTTATCAATAGTAATTCCTAGGAGTTTGGTGGTGTGGTCTGGAGAAATGAGGGTACCATTGCTGGATATGAGTGTGAAATGAAGAGGGGTAGACAAGTGGGAGGGTGTGAAGAGCAAAAGTTTAGTTCTTTTTGGGTTAAGGAGAAGACAATGGTTAGAGAACCATTATTCTATTGTGCTGAAAGCTTTTTGTGTGAGAGAATGAAGTTCGGTTTGGGATGAGCCTGAACAGATGATAGTAGAGTCATCTGCATATTGAATGCAAGTAGAGAGTAGAGTAGAAAGATGAAGGTCATTTATGAAAATGGAAAACAGTAGCGGACCTAATATGGAGCCCTGTGGGGACACCTAGGGAGGTGGGAAGGAGGTCTGAAAGATGGTTTTGCCAGATAACTGCCTGTTGTCTATTTTCGAGGTAGGATATAAACCAGTTCATAGCAGGAGTGTCAGGAGAGAGGGACTTCAATAGGTGGAGGAGAAGTTGGTGATTAACCATGTCGAAGGCTTTTGATAGGTCAACAATGAAAGCAGAGGTAAGGATATTTTTATTGCGATTCTTGTTGATACAGTTAGTAAAGGATAACAAGGCTGTGGTGGTACTATGAAATGGTCGGAAACCATGCTGACAGTTAACTAGGAGATTATGAAGGAGTAGGTGGTTTAGTAATTGTTTGTGGATACACTTCTCCATTATTTTAGCAAGAGGGGAGAGTAGGGCTATGGGGCGAAAGTTGGAGAACTCAATGGAGTTTCCACCTTTGTGAAGAGGAATAATGTATGAGATTTTCCAGATTGATGGTATAGTGCCTTCTTTTATGGTTCTATTGATTAATATGGAGATGGGGTAGGCAATAGCTTTGGCTCCTATTTGGAGGAATTCTGCTGGTAGTTTGTCAGCTGAGGGGGTAGTAGGTTTTAATTTGTGGAGTAGGGAGCAGATATAGGAAGTGGGTATAGGTTCCAGGTGGAATAATGGGGAGGAGTGGAGTTAGGAATGTGGAGTTTAGAGGTGTCAGGGGTTAAATGGTTAGCTAGATTTAGTATAGAGGTAGTAAAGAAAGAGTTAAAGTCATTTGCTGTTTGTGTTGGGCAATCAGGGTTGGAGCCTAATGGATTAGGTGTGACTGTTTTGCCTGGGGACAGAAGTGTGTTAATAGTAGTCCAAAATTGTTGTGGTTGTTTAAGGGATGATTGTTGTGATTGGATGTAAAAGTTCTTTTTATCCTGTAGGAAAGCTTTTTTTGTTACGTTTCTTAGTTGTCTAAAAGTTTGGTGATCGGAACTATTCTTTGTGAAATGCCATTTTGCCCAATATTTATTTCTGCTATGGATTAGTTTCCTAGTATGATTTGAGAGCCATGGAGCTGGTTTGGTTTTGACTCTTATAGAGCGAATTGGGGCATGATGGTCCAGGATTGCTAGGAAAGTGTTATTGAAGTGATTAACTGCTTCATTTATAGGGAGAGATTTAAGAGGTGACCAGTTACACTGCTTAAGTTCGGTTTGGAACAGATTGGGGTCAAAATGTTTTTTGGATTGGGTCGTTCTAATGATAATTGGGATAGTAAGGTTTGTTTTATGTCTGATAATATATATTAGAGAGTGGTCGCTGAGGTCGTCTGGGAGGGTTCCTGTTGTATATTTTTGATGTGGGCTATTTGTTAGTATCCAATCCAGGATGCTTTCTTTATTATTGAGTTTATTTCTTCTGGTAGGGGAGTTTATAGCTTGTGAGTAACCATACAGGTTGATAAGGGTGGATGGGTTAGTGTGGGTACATAAATTCCAGTCTATGTTAAAGTCACCTAGGATTATGGTTTCCTGTGGGAGGTATGAAGAAAGCCAGTTTAGTATGTCCTCTAGTATACTTTGATTTTTACCTGGGGGAAGATAGGAGCAGATGATGTTTAATGATTTATTGGAGTTAAGCTGTAGTCTGGAAATAATTATTTCTGCATTATTATCTGAGGGTAGGTTGGGATTTAAGATAGTAATTTGTAGTCCTGATTTGTAGAGAATTGCTACCCCACTACCTTTTTTGGTTGTGCAGTCTTTTCGAAAGATACTATAGCCTGGGGGGATAATTTCATTATCTTTTATTGTGGGTTTAAGCCAAGTTTCTGTTAAACAGAGGATGTCAAACTGATGGACATCTAGAAGGGCATGAACTTGAGGTATTTTGTTGCAAATACTACATATGTTTAGATGGGCTATTGAGAGAGATTTGGAGGGTTTGGTTGAAGGAATGGGGGTTGTCTTGTATTGGCTGCTACTTGTGGTGAGTAGGGAAGGGTTTGGACCAGGATTAGGGTGAATGTCTCCATCTATTAAGGAGTGGAGTAATATAAAGTTCTTGAACTGTGGCGGTTTCCAATGGTAGTCAAATGATTTTCTATTGTTTGGACTGGAATATTTGATGTGCATTAATCGATGATATTTAGGTAGAAAGTAAGTGGGTTTATAAGTGATATTAAAAGAGCATGTAGATGAAGCATGTATAGCTGTAAGAGTTTGTTTGATTGGAATGGTAAGAGCAGAGAGGAGGGGATGTACGAAGGAGGTTAAGAGGTAGGTAGTAGTTAGAGTAGTGGGTAGGAAGAAGAGTACTAGTAGTAAATGGCAAAGGTAAGGCATAGCTAAGGAGTGTGTAGTGGGTGTTTGGAGGGGGTAGGACTTAAGAGCAGAGGTGAAATTATAGGAAGGTGTAGTCAAGCGTTGGTGGGAGGAGTTTTATTCCTGAGGGGAGTTAAGATGAAGTGTGTATGGTTATTGATTGAGGTGGGTGTGGCTACGGATGGATTATATGATTGGATTATTCTATAGGGGGTGTGGTTATGGGTGTATAAGTTTAGGTAGACTGGGGGAGGGTGGAATTTGGGGGTAGGGTAGGGGAGCGGAGTGAGCATGCAGGGCGAACGGAGCGGGTAGAGACACCAGAGTAGCTTGTCAGGATGACAATCAGTAAGGAGAGAAAATATGCATGTAAGTCAGCGAGTAATAGAGTATGAAGAAATGCTGAAGTGCTGGCAGTGGTATGTGTGTATGGGGAGTAAAGAGTGAATTGAAGATAAATTAGTTCAAGGGGAGATGAAAAATAGTCAGTCCAGAGAAAGTTGGAGAGGGAGTTAGGTAGATAGGGGAGAGCAAATGAAAAAGGATATGTATACAGCGGTTAATATAGAGGCGCCATCTAGTGGTTAGTCTCTGAACTACAGTTAAATAGATCTCCTAAAAGTGTGTCAGGCCAGGGAGGGAGGGAGGGGGGAGGAGAAGACTACTTCGATATAAAGAAGGTCTGGGCAAAAGGTACAGTTAATTTAGAGAGAAAAAAGATAAGGGGGTGGGGGTTGGCTGCTGGCTGACCTAACTGAGAGGCTTACCTAACTTGCAATAACTATATTACTTTAATGTTAATACAGGTTGCATAGAAGTTATAGCAAGACATACTTCCACTGTCTCAATCTGAGTATGGTCTCCCATGGAGCTGGAGAGTTAACTCCTAAAGACTGATTTGCTTTCTTGGGCATCCAGCTGGGTATAGTCAGGTCAGCAGGTAGGGAGGTATAGGAGCAGAAGGCTGGTACAGGCAGAGAGAGAGACAAAAGAGAAAGTGAGGAAAAATAAAATGTTTGTTAGCTACAGAGCATGCAGACAAAATTAACAAGACAGTGCATTATATACTACAGCAGGAATTCACAGTATTCTATTCCCTTTTTATAACAATATATGTCAGGTAGTTACTAGGAGAACAGCCATTCCTGCTATTGATAAATAGCTACAAAACAGAAAAAATGCATTTACAGCTTAGTACCTTTGTTGCTTTTCTTTTACCAAAATACAGTGAGAAGCAGGATGAAAAAAGTCAGTGCCTAAATACTGCATTCCATAGTTTATTTGTTTTTAAAAAACACAATTGTATGCATTAAGATGCAGGTGAAAACCAGGTTAATGGCCAACAACTTTAGTCACAGGTCAAAGGTACAGTCTCAAAATTCTATTCGATAGGTATAGTAGTTAATAGAGCTGGTGGCATGTGACTAGGGAGTGCAACAAAGCTTAATTCTGGCTAAAACTATGCAATTAAGCAAGGCTGCAGTATTTAAAACTGTTCAAGTTTTGAAGTAATTGCTGTTTTTCAATGCAGGCAGTCTTGTAAGGGCAACGCTCGCTAACTTGGGCTTGCACTACGCGGCTGAGTAGAGTTACCGGGGATAAGACAACTTTAGGTTGTAATAGTCCTTCAATTTCACTTAGCACAGTGTTTGAAAAGACTGGTAGAGCAATAGGACCTGTAATTATACCCCTGGAGTATGCAGTGCTACATTAAGTATTCACCCGTAAGGTTTACATGGACAGCATATGAGCATAGTGTATAGGATTCTCTAGTTTAAGAACGTTTACTCTTCGCTGGCTAGGTTAAGAGTAAACAGTGCAGAGGTTCAAGCATGTCGCTAATTAAGGGGAGCTTGATCAGTACAGCAAACCTATAATCAGGTGGGTATTTGTGTATGGAATCAGGCTTGCTAATGCAACGCTTGAAAAGTCTAATTAAGTTACGCTACAATGCTTTCATAAGCTCCGCAGCTGTTACAAAGGTAGTACAATAAGGTCGCTTTTGGCAGGTTGAGCATAGTATGTAGAGTACGCTAATTTAAGATCCCTTACTCCTCGCTAGCTTAAACTAAAGAGTACAAAATGTGAGGTTTCAAATGCACCGCTAATTAGTGTGAGATCGCACAATCGAGTTTACAAGCTAAAGCATACAAAATGTGGGGTTTCAAATATAACGCTAGTTAAAGTGAGATAAAATCGAGCAAACCTATATTCAGCTGGGTATTTGTAAATGCAGTTAAGAGTGCAAGCGTCTTGGGTTAGGGACTGAAGTTTGGATGGAGAAGTGGCAGAACATATTAGTATGGAGTCATCTGCGTATTTGATACAGGTAGCTTGTGGTATTACAGTAAACATGTCATTTGTAAAGATAGAGAAGAGGAGAGGACCCAGTATGGAGCCTTGGGGGACACCAAGGGCAACTGGGAGGTAGGAGGACAGGTTATTTTCCCATAGTACAGCCTGTTTCCTGTTATTTAAGTAGGATTGGAACCACTGTATAGCAAGGGAATCCAATGACAAGTTTTTGAGTATGTTAATGAGGAGGTTGTGATTAACCATGTCAAAGGCTTTTGACAGATCAATAAAGAGGGCTGAGAATAGAATGTCACTATCTCAGTTTCTATAAATGTAGTCAGTAAAGGATAAGAGAGTAGAGGTGGTGCTATTAAATGGTCTGAAGCCATGTTGGCAGGTGGCTAATAAGTTGTTTTCTAGTAGGTAGTTTAAAAGTTGCTTATGAATACATTTTTCCATGATTTTTGCCAGTGGGGATAGTATGGCTATCGGCCTGTAGTTAGATAAATCTTTGGAATTGCCACCTTTATGCAAGGGGATAATATGTGAAACTTTCCAGATTGATGGGATGGTGCCTTCAGTAATGTTTCTGTTAATGAGGATGGATATGGGGTAGGCTATAGCTTTTGCAGCTTTTTGCAGGTATTCAGCAGGTAGTAGGTCTGCAGAGAGAGTGGTGAGTTTAAGTTTCTGAATGAGGGTGCAGATGAGGAATGTAGGAACAGGTTAAAAATGAAAGAGTGGTGGGCTGTTGGAGGTATTTGATGAGGAAGTTTTGGTGTCAGGGGATAGCTGATTAGCTAGAGATTGTATGGCCTCTGTAAAAAATGTGTTGAAAGAATTGGCTTTTTGATTGGGATTGTCGTGATCATAGCCTGAGGGAGTGGGAGTGACAAAATGACCTGGGCGTAAGAGTTTATTGATGCCTGACCAGAATTTTTGAGGTTTATTTTGGTGGGTTTGTTGAAGCTGGCAGTAGAAGTTTATTTTGTCTGATAATACAGCTTTCTTTGTTTCATTTCTTAACTGTCTGAACTTTAATTGATCTGAAGGGCTTTTTGTTGTACACCAGCTAGCCCAGAGCTTATTTCTTTGAAGTATTTTTTGTTTGGTAGGTTTGGAAAGCCACAGGGCAGGTTTAGTCCTTTTTCTAATTGAGCGCTTAGGGGCATGGGAGTCTAGAGTGGCTAAGAATTTGGAATTAAAGTATGTGACTGTATCATCTAAAGTTAGGTGTTTCAGAGATGACCAGTCACAGGATATAAGTTATTTTTGAAAGTTGACGGGGTTAAACTTTTTGTTAGTCCTAACTGTCTTATAAATGGTTTGGTTAGGAATATCAGTCTTATATCTGATTAAGAAGGTAAGAGAGTGGTCACTTATGTTTTCAGGGAAGGCACCTACTTTGTAAGTTTGGTGATTAGTATTAGTGAGAATCCAATCAAGGGTACTATTGTTGTTATTATGTTTATTGGTTCTGGTGGGGGATGTGATAGTTTGAGTAAAACCATAAAGGTTTATAAGAGTAGCAGGTTGCTGTACAACCCTTCCAGTTAATATTAAAGTCGCTGAGTACTATAGATTCCTGCAGGCAGTTGGTGGAAAGCCAACTTAGAATAGCCTCTAAGGTACTAGTATTGTTGCCTGGAGGGAGGTAGATACAAATGATCTATATGGATTTGCATTTGTTTAGCTGAATTTTGGAAATAAGAATTTCGGTATTACTAGTTTGTGGAGGTATAGAGTCTATAGTGGTTACTTTTAATCCAGATTTGTGTAGTATAGCTACTCCTGCACCCTTTTTAGTATCACGGTCTAATCTCAGGATATTATAGTCAGGAGGAATAACCACATTGTCTTGCGTTGTTGGTTTGAGCCAGGTTTCAGTAAGACAGAGGATGTCAAATGAATGTACATCCATGAGGGCGTGTAGGTGGGCAACTTTATTATTGATGCTGTGAATATTGAGATGGGCTAATAGGAGGGAGTTGGGGGGTCTGGTAAACAATTGTGTATTGTTAAGAGTTGGTGTCAGTGGCTCTGGGGTTGTGGTAGAGTTTGTACCTGGATTAGGATGTATGTCACCATCATTTAGGGAGTGGGCTTGTATTTTTAAAGTGTGTGTTAAGAATTTACATATTAGGTCCTGGCATTTCTAGATTTTTGGGTTGTGGTATTTAATGTGATTGAGTCTGTGAATTTTGGCTAGTAAATACTTTGGTGGGCAGTAGGTGTAAGTATGGCTGTGATTGATTAGTATTGTTGGTGTTGAGGTTTGCTTTGTGTGGTTGTGAAGTCCTAGACAGCTAAGGTGTTCATAGAAGGCATGGGCACATAAATAGTATTCGTTTTGTTAGAATATAATGAATTTCTTTTGCTGTGATTACAAAATGAATTGCATCCATTTTCTAAACTGGTAAACCCATTACGTTCTCTTTATATCACACAACTGTTATCACTGTTGGCTCACAGCGGAGCACTGTTTTTGTTTATGTTTTGAGTGGCAGTATGTACACGGGTAAAGTGTTTTTGTTTGGAATGTAGGGGAAGAAATTAGTGAAGGGTATCAATCTGTCTGAAAATTAGCTATGGATATGAAATTAGAAATGAGCACTGCAATGATCCTCACAGAAGCTGCGGCACACACACACACACACACACACACACACACACACACACACACACACACACACACACACACACACACACACACACAAGTTGCTCTTGAGCACAGGAGTGAAATTTGATGCATTGCTTCAGTTCTGTATGCAGTGTGAACTTTTTTCTTTTTTTTTTTTCTGAGGAAAAGGTGGTACAAAACCGTAGGACAGGTATTTATTACTGTGTTTGAAAAAACAAAAGCTTTATCCGCAAACTATTTGGAGCGTGATAGCAAGATGATGGAATGATAATTTTTTTGGAAGTAGAATATGGAACATGCGCAGTACAAAGCCACATGGTGTAATCATAATATCAACAAGCTTTACAATAAAAGGAAAAAAAATTGCCCAAAAGTAAGAAGAGTTATTCCCAGAATGTTACAGCCTTTGCCACTGAAATAAACAAGCAACTCCAGAACTTGATAAAATCCACTAAAGCAAAGTTTGAGGCTAAAATAACTAACCAAGTCAAAGACAATCACAAGGCCTTTTTTTAGTTGTTTTCATAATGTCAAAAGCACAATGTAGCAATGAGCTGAGCTGATTGTGAATGATGTTACCTACACAGAGGCTGATGATATAGCAAGCCTACTAACTGATAAATTTAGCTCTAATTTACCCCTCTCTGCTCTCTGTCTGTCCCTCAAGGTATACCTAAAACCGGCTCACCTCCAGCTATCACACAAGACCAAGTTCTAAAAGTGCTATCAAAAGCTAAAAATGGGTCCTGACATTATCCCTGGATTCATCTTAAACAGCATGAAACACAATTTAGCCACACCCCTAACAACACTGCTCCAAGCAAATGGAGAACAGGTACAGTCATTCCCCTGCGTAAGGGAGAACCTTCCACAGACCCAGACAATTACAACCCATAAGTCTGATCAGCCTTATCATGGATTTAATCAATAAGGACATAGGGAACCACCAAACACTGGACCTGTTGTAGTTTGGATTCATCAAGGGCAGGTCATACTTGCTCAGCCTAGTGTACTTTTTTAAAAAGGTCACCAAAGTAATGGATAAAGGCAACAAGATACACACTGCATATCTCAACCTGACCAAAGCTTTTGACACAATTCCCCACTCAGGCATGGTAAAAAAGCTAAATAAACAGGGAATATACCCTTATCTCACCTCGTCACTCATTAGACCCATTATAGAGTACAATGCCCCTTTTGGTATGTACCTTACAAGACATCTAAAATAACTGGAAAGGCCGCAGAAATACCTCACAAAGAGGATTACCAGCCTCAAACAGATGCCCTATGCAGACCGTCTCAGAAAACTGCAGCTTTACTCCGTCGCATATCGCCTACTCAGAGGCGATCTCTGCCTAACACACAAAGCTATGTCAAACCCAGAGCTTTTAGACATGATCCACTTAAAGAAATCCCAATCCCTTCGAGCTACATGCTCTAGGGACCCAAACCTTGTCACCACAATAAACAGAACATGCTGGAGGGATAGATTCCTGTCCCAGAGACTTCCCATACTCTGGAACAAGCTATCTATTTATATCAAACAAAGCTCCTTATTAGCACTCTTCAAGAAAAATCTTGATGATTGGATGGGAGATAGGAAATTCACCCCGGGGATCACTTCTGTGGCTCTGCTCGACAGTGGCACAGGAAAATAATTTTCTTGGGTGGTGAAAGCCAGGGTACCTTTTGGCTAGGCTTATATAGGCCCTAGGACCAATAGCCTAGTACCTACCTATGAACCTATGAATATACCCTCATCTCACCTGCTGAATTGTCAGCTGACTCACAGATAGCATGCATGAAATTAAAATTGGGAAAGTTACCTCCACAAAGAGACCAGTCACCAGTTAAGTCCCCTAGGGTTCTGTGTTACGACCTCTCCTTGTTTGACATCTACTTTTCTGAAGTTAACACCAATACCAAAGGACTCTGACTGACTAGAAGCAGTCACTGAATCCCCAAATGACTTAGTCATCCTGCAGGAAGGTTTCTTCCAAATAAATAACTGGTGCTAAAATAATGGACTGAAACTAAATGCCAAAAAATGCATTATTGCATCCTTTGGGAGGTTATCTACCCCAGGAGACTACCACATTGACAATACGCCCCAAGAGTTGAGTCAGCCATTTGGGATTGGGGAACTTATGTGGACAATGACTTATCTTTTGACCAACATGTGTCCATTGTTGTAAGAAAGTCCTTCTATACTGCACAACATATAAAGAAATTGTGTCTAGATGTAGGGATGTCATTGTACCTCATTACTTTGCTCTCATTAGGCAAATCAGTGAGTATAATGCCCCTTTCACATGTATCTGTCCAGACACATGCAACAACTGGAATGTTCACAGAGATGCCTTACTAAAAGGATACATGGCCTAAACAGCATGTCATACATGGACCAACTCAAAACCTTTTCACTACACTTGCTATCCTGCAGACTGCTAAGAGGTGACTTGTGTCTTGCATACAAGGCATCCTCTGACCCAGTATTGATGGATTTACTGCACGTCAGCAAGCCAAATGGCATAAAAAATACTTGGTCTAGGGATCTAAACCTCTTATGCAACATTAGCAAAACAATTTGGAGGGAGAGGTATATCTCACAGAGGATATTGCTGCTCTGGAACAGACTCCCCATCCGCATAATGCAAGGTACATCCCTGTTCGTATTCAAGTGCAACTTGGATCTATAGATGAGAAACAGAACATTTTCCACAGGACTGCCCCTGTTCTACTAATGAACACAGGCAGCTCCTAAATGCTTTATCCCAAGCACGGGTCCCCTCAAATTATCTATAGTATGATCCCAGTTAATTTTATTAGGACTAATATATAATTATTGACAATGAAATGGGTGAGGCTAACCTATAACCAAATAGGACAGGTTATTTCAAGCACAAAGTAAATTTGCCTGGGCTTTAAATGGCCTACAAAGGCAGCTTGCATATCTATGAACATATGAAGATAAACTGTGGCATATCTAAGGCAGCTTACATAGTACTTATCTATGAGCCTATGAAGATACACTGTGGCATATCTATCATAGTCTTCTATGAAGTATGCAATGGTGTTATGTTAAAGATCAGCTCATGCACGCATCTGTGTGTTTGGAGGGAGGGAGTATATGTGTGTGTCTATGTGCCTGTCTGTAAAAATGCAATTTGGAATATTCTGCAATATTCTGGACAGCTGAGAAGTATGTGCAGCCCAACTAATATCATATCTTGTCTTTCACGCCTGAAAACAATACATAAATGAGTAACTACTTGCGAAACAAATACCATTTATGCCATTTTTAAAAATGAACTGCAAAGAACCATGAGGCTGCCATCAGTACAACAAACACCAGCAACCTGTTCACCATTGCACAAACGTAATGGTAACTTCATGAAAGGTAGTGTTGTGTAAAGCAGGAAAATACTTTGTGCAATACTGATTCGATTGCAAAACTGAAAGTCGATGCATGCACATTGTTTTTATCCTGATAAGCACAGGAAAAAAAAACAAGAAAAATTATCTGAAAAAAAGCCTGCTTTGCTTCAATACTTCCATCTGTACTCTGCCACTGGTCTGCACATGACATCATGCTGGGAGTGGAGTTTCAGAAAAAATAAATTTCAGAATACCAACACAAACTCTTCCTTGACAGTTTCAGCTAGGAAATTAATAATTCCACCAAAGAAAATCCACCTGACAATTACCACTACAGTAATTGATACTGTTGTTGTAAAGCATGCAGTACAAACACAGAAGTCCTGCAACAAATAGGTTCATAGATCAGTACTAGGCTAATTGCCTTTGTGGGATATTTTAAAGCCTAGCCAATTACCCCATGTGAGAATTGAACCCTGCACCTTGGGTATGTAAGGTAAATACTTTAACCATTATGACAGCCTCCCACCTCAATATAACTTAAGGAGTTTGTTCTTACATTCCCTTGGAAGGTTTTAGCCCTTATATTGTGCATATGAATAACCCAGAGATGACAGAACAAGGATATGTAGAGGCATTTACTTGTTGACCCTATCCATGAGGAACATGGGTGCTAAACTGTATTGAATTTGTGGTTTCCCATCTATTCATTCAAACTGCTTGTTTTATGATGAGAAGAGTGGAAGACAGTTCCATAAAAGAGGTATTCTCTGTGGTACATACCTATCCCTGCAGCATGTTCTATTTATATTGCAAATGAGACAGATCTCTTGAGTCACACTGGTTCATGCTACCACCGGACTTGCAAAAGTGTAATAGGTCTGACAGGAAAGGATCTGTTAAGGCTCTGTACATAAGGCAGAGGTCACCTCTTAGTTTTCTGCATAATACTGAGAAGAAGAAAAAGGCTTTGCAATGGCCTGCATAGTGTTTTCTGATTTAGGCCCTTGATTTTTTTAACTAGCTTTTTAAGTGTATGGGCCAAGTAAGTACAGTTTCATCTATTTATTTATTCATTCGCTGATTCCTGCTACAACCCATTCAGGGTCACAAGGGACCAGGAGCATATTGTGCCACACAAAGGCCACAAATAAGGCAGACAACTAATTCTGTACAGAACGGTAGTCTATTGCAGGATGCACACAAACGTGCATAAACTTGACAATTTAGAGGGGTTTACTATTGAAATGCCGATCCTGACATGGGTGACTCGACTTGCACGAAGGCGAAAATGCGATCGTCACCGCACCAAATCCCAAATGTGCGAACGGCAAAACCTCGCCCCTTTCTGACCCATGGTAGCATGGGTGTGGAGGTGTTGTGCGGCCGGTAATGTCGAACGTCGAATGGGTTTCGCTAGTGAACAGTTTTCGCGGTTTCAGTTCGCGAAAACACGTCGATGAGGTGGCCGTCCGAACAAAGTGCATTCGCTTATTCAATAGTAAACCTTTAGAGGAGCACCAGTTCAACTGTAATATGTCTTTGGGGTACAAGAGGAAACTGAAGCACCTGGCAAAATTTTACACTTGTGCAGGGAGGACATGCAAACTCCACACAGAAGGAATCCCAGCCAAGAATCAAACTGGTGTACCCAGAGGAAACCTACATGAATGCAGGGAGGACATGCAAACTCCACACAGAAGGCACCCCAGCCAAGAATCAAACTGGAGTACCCAGAGGAAACCTACATGAATGCAGGGAGGACATGCAAACTCCACACAGAAGGCACCCCAGCCAAGAATCAAACTGGAGTACCCAGAGGAAACCTACATGAATGCAGGGAGGACATGCAAACTCCACACAGAAGGCACCCCAGCCCAGAATCAAACTGGAGTACCCAGAGGAAACCTACATGAATGCAGGAAGGACATGTAAACTCCACACAGAAGGCACCCCAGCCAAGAATAAAACTGGAGTACCCAGAGGAAACCTACATGAATGCAGGGAGGACATGTAAACTCCACACAGAAGGCACCCCAGCCAAGAATCAAACTGGAGTACCCAGAGGAAAACCTACATGAATGCAGGGAGGACATGCAAACTCCACACAGAAGGCACCCAGCCAAGAATCAAACTGAAGTACCCAGAGGAAACCTACATGAATGCAGGGAGGACATGCAACTCCACACAGAAGGCACCCCAGCCAAGAATCAAACTGGAGTACCCAGAGGAAACCTACATGAATGCAGGGAGGACATGCAACTCCACATAGAAGGCACCCCAGCCAAGAATCAAACTGGTGTACCCAGAGGAAACCTACATGAATGCAGGGAGGACATGCAAACTCCACACTGAAGGAATCCCAGCCCAAGAATCAAACTGGAGTACCCAGAGGAAACCCACACGAATGCAGGGAGGACATGTAAACTCCACACAGAAGGCACCCCAGCCAAGAATCAAACTGGAGTACCCAGAGGAAACCCACACAAATGCAGGGAGGACATGCAAACTCCACACAGAAGGCACCCCAGCCAAGAATCAAACTGGAGTACCCAGAGGAAACCCACACAAATGCAGGGAGGACATGCAAACTCCACACAGAAGGCACCCCAGCCCAGAATCAAACTGGAGTACCCAGAGTAAACCTACATGAATGCAGGGAGGACATGCAAACTCCACACAGAAGGCACCCCAGCCAAGAATCAAACTGGAGTACCCAGAGGAAACCTACATGAATGCAGGGAGGACATGCAAACTCCACACTGAAGGAATCCCAGCAAGGAACCAAACTGGATAATCTGTCACTGTTTGGCAGCAATGCAAACCACTGCACCACTGTTCTGCCAGATTTTATTTAACTTTATTTTAAAGTTTTCTTAGAGGTAAGTGAAGTGATCAAAATGTTCATCCTTTTTGGTTACCCTGGTAAGGTTTATTCTTATTATTACTATAATTATGTATTACTTTATAAAACCAGATGAAATGAGCTAAATATGTTCTATGACACTTCTAGTGCGTTAAACTGGGGTTTCACATAGCCAGCTAAGAGTATTATCTATCTGACAACCTTAGATATCACATTTAACACAGCTGTTCACAGTCTAGTATTAACTTCACAATTTTTTTCAAGCAATGAACTTTCATTTGGCCTGTTTCAAAATCATTGTATGTGCATCAGTGTTTTTAAATGCATATTAATTTTAAGCACTAAAGTTTCAGTTGATTGGTTTCAGGATCTTTACATCAAATACTATTGGCTACTACTTGATGCAGTATTACTATTTTAGCAATTCTTAATTTTTGCGTTCATTATGTTCATAATTAGAGTTGCTGTGTATATTAAAGTTACTAAGTATTTGTCTTTTAAATGTTCAAAAGCTTGGACTGTTTGCCCAACCATGTGACACCTCAGTATTCTGATCTGCATGGATATGGAGTATTAAGTCATCCTGAGCTGTCATACCTTTGTCACACCAAGTTAATACCAAAGCTGAGACGGACTGCCAGAACTATGTCTGGAACCTTCTACCAAACAGTAAGAATTAACTTGAGCTGCTTTATTAAGAAGTTAGCTACAGACCCCCAACCATGACTCAGGATGCCGACTCCACCTATCTGAACTTACTTGAATCCATCAAGATTCAACCCTCTACCCTGATCCTGGGTGATTTTAACTACCCAACCATAGAGTGGAAGAGCTATTCTAGCCCAAACATGAATGGCCAGAGATTCCTCAACTTCGTCAATGCCAATGCATTGGATCAGCTGGTCGACACCCCTATGAGAGGTGAAAGTATCTTGGACCTGGTCTTAACCAACAAGAGTAGCCACTATACACTCCTACAGTGTTATCCTCCTTGTTAAGATCTGATCATAAAGCGATCAGTTTTGAAGTCACCATCTCCCCTGATCCCCCCTTGTCAGGGACAAACGAAAAAACTTTTCCAAAAGCTGACTACAATCTCCTCAGAGCAGATGTAAGCAGTTTCATAGCCACTGTCCCTTCCCTTTAGTTGGAACTAGCAGTAATGTCCAAGCCTACATCAAAAACCTACATGAGCACCTACATAGCTGTATGGACTCAGCAATACCTGACAGAACCAAATCATCTTCCTCAAGGAAGAGTAAATCTGTCTGGTGGACAACAGCAATAAACAGACTCTATAATGAAATGAACAAATTGCTGTCCAGGACCAAGAAGGAGCAAGTGCCAAGTTGAAAGCAATCTCTCCTTTGTCTGAACAAGCAAATAAGGTCACTGGTGAAATCCTCGAAGGCTAACTTTGAGTCCAAATTAGCCACATCCACCAAGGACAATCACAAGGCCTTCATCGCATATGTCCGCAGTCTCAAAGGCAACACCCAAACCTGCTCTGAACTGGTGGTCAATAACACCACATACATAAATGCCATAGATATAGCCAACCTGCTGGCAGACAGGTTCAGTGAAAACTTGGGTCTATATTAGAACATTGAATATTTAACAGTTCGAATCAGTAAAGGTCAACCTTTAATGTCTGAACTGTTAAAACATCGAATGCACAGAAAAAAAAATAAAAAAAGAATAAATGGTGTAGGCAGGGAGGCAAGCCACCCTGCACCCCCACATCTGCTGCTACTTAAATATACCAACTCTGAGACCACACTACATTGAAGTAAACAGAAATCTCCCCTTACGGAGATTTACGTTTACTTGTTCGATATTACGCAGTTTCGCTATTCTCGTGTCAACAATGTCAGATTTTATATTGTAGGCTTTTGAGAATGTAATATAGACCTGAAAACTTCACCACCTGGTCCCCCCATCAGTAAACCAGGACATCCCCAGCACTTGCCCCCCTCCCCTCATCACCAGGGAGCAGGTCCTTAATGCCCTGTCAGAGGCAAAAAATACAGTCTCCATGGGACCCAATAACATCCCTGGCTCCATCTTACATTAACTCAGGCAAGAGCTCTCAGCTTCATTAAGCACCCAATTCAACCAAAGCTTGAGCACTGGCTTCATCTCCACTGAATGGAGGACAGCCACTGTCATCCCTCTACACAAAGGTGGAGTGTCCACTGACCCAGGCAATTATAGGCCCATCAGCCTAACTAGCCTGATCTGCAAGGCCATGGAAGGCATTGTCATGGACCTTATAAACAAGGACATTGGCAACCTCCAAACGCTTGACCCCACCACAGTTTGGTTTTGTCAAAGGGAGATCATGCCTGTTAAACTTGGTTGACATCTTTGAAACAGTCACCAAAGCCATGGATGAGGGGAAGATGGTGTAAACTGCCTACCTTGAACTAGCCAAAGCTTTGACACTATTCCCCACTCGGGCATAATAGATGAACTCTCCCAGCTAGGCATCAACCCATATGTTACCAGATGGGTAGCTAACTGGCTCACTGATAGAACCCACTCAGTCAAAGTAGGGGAAGCCACCACTAGTAGTAGACCCGTAACAAGCGGTGTACCCCAGGGATCGGTCTTAGGGCCTCTACTGTTTGGGATATACTTTTCTGAGGTGCAAGCCAAAACCAGTGGTCTGTAGCTGCCCAAGTTTGCAGATGACTCAAGTTTAGTGCTGTCTTAAATTCCCCTAGTGATGTGAGCATCCTCCAAGAGGGTCTTTCCGAAATTAATGACTGGTGCCAGAAGCATGGCCTCAAATTGAATGCCAAGAAATGTGTCATTATCCCCTTTGGGGAAAATGTCATCCCCACTAATTATCACATTAATAACAATATACTAAGCATGCAATCAGTCGTGAGGGACTTGGGCACCTGGGGTGATAGTGACCTGACTTCTGACCACCACATTGCCTCCAATGTATGGAAGGTGTTCTACATGGCCACCTCATAAATAAGGGTATTTCATCCAGGAACAAGGAGATCATAACATCCCTGTACTCCTCCCTAATCAGATTCATTATCGAGTACAATGCCCCCTTTGGCATGTACCTTGCCAAGCACATGCAGCAGTTGGACAGACCACAGAGGTTCTTGACCAGGAAAATCTGGGGTCTCAAACACTTAACCTATACAGATAGGCTAAAAGCCCTGTCCCTGTACTCAGTCTCATGCAGACTGCTCAGATGTGACCTGTGTCTGGCATACAAGGCCATTTCAGACCCAGCCTTGATGGAGTTGCTGCATATACGTAAGACAAACTCCACTCATGCAACCCACATGCAAGGCTATAACCTGGTCTGTGACATTAATAGAACTTGTTGTCAGGATAGATTTGTGTCCCAAAGACTCCCTCATCTGTGGAATAGACTCCCTCCCCATGTCAAGCAGAGTACTTCTCTAGCCCTCTTTAAGAAGAACCTGGATGATTGGATGATGTTTATTCCAATAAAGCTTTAGTGGTTGCGGTTTCGCCTCAAGACTGAATTATTTTTCGGATTATTGTTGTATTATTTCAGTCGAGTCTCTGGTTTTGTGGTTGCTTGTTTGAATTATGGAGCCTCGTGAGGGAGAAACCAAATCCACTCAGCAGTCAGACCATCCCTTGGGGTCTGAAGTCGGCGAATTTCGTAAGTTAGCGGGACAGCTAACCCAGCATATTGAATTACTAACTCCACTGAGCCAAGGGCTCATGGCGTTCATCTACAGCAATGGAACTACAAGGAATCAAGAACTATCCAGGGATGGAGGATTACCCCCTGGCCAAAATGTACATGGTACAGTCCGTGGATCCAACACTGGCGTTTCCAGTAACTCTTCATCAAACTTTCAACAAACACCCAATGTCCTTCGTTCCACAAGCGTTTCTAGAGACAACATGTCACTGAGGGGCAATGTATCTGGGTTAACACCTTCCTCGAGTTTTCAGGAATGGTTACAGAGCAAACCGAATTTCAAACTTCCTGAGCGGGTTCTAGCATCAACAGAATCTAACCAGACATATTCTGACACCTTAGAACAACTTTGGTCTGTACTCTACAGGTACAAAAGTTTAAATTTGGACAATATGTATCTGAATGAGTGCCTTAAAAAGCATATAGTGCCTAAAGGTCTTAGGATATTCAAATACCCTAACAATGTAGTATCAGGAAGTGAATTCCATACTGACCTTTTGAGAGCCTTTGACAACCGTGGCTTGGAAATTGTTCAAGCTATCATTAAGAACAATGAGAAAGAAATCTGCAAACTTAATGAAGCTATAGTGACATACAACAACAGGATTGTTAATGACTTAATGTTTACGGTTGAAAATGAAAAGAAAAGATATTATGATATCAGGGTACAGATAGACAGAAAATGTCAAGATATATTTGCCAAAAAACACAAAAAGTTAAATCGTGACATTAAGGAGTATCAGGAAGGTCAGCAATATCCTGCACCTCCACCTACCCGCGTTACTCACCTGAGAGATGGCAGCAGATTTTCTGCTTCCAATTCTGGTAATTTTTCTGAAGGTAATAATGGCAATTGGGGAGGGGGTGAGAGGGAGGGTGCAGATGTGGAGAGTCACGAACCTCTTCCTAGGCATTCGGAGAGGATTTGTAACCAACAAAACAATAAAAGAAACAACCATTTTTACAGGGGATTTCACCCACAGAGAGGGGGAGGGGGTTACAACAACAACATGAACAAGAACTGGTAGCCCCCACACCTGCCATGATTGTACAACACAAAGGGGACAACTATGAAGTCATTAGTAGGTTCACATTTTCAACTATAGTAATACAACGGTGATGGAAACATTTTTCAGCTTATTTACTAAGGGCTTCAAATATGTTCCCAAACGTGCCAGCAATATAGCATGGGTTATTATGGATCTAAACATTTTTATAAGAAATCTTAATCTGGAGAATTTATATGGAATGGATTCCAACATTAGGGCTAGATCTATACCCAGCAGGTCTAGTACTTTTAATCCTCCCATACATCCCCAGTTGAGAAATCTGTAATTAAGACTAGAGAAGCGAATCAGGGAGATAACAAGATATAACAAATTTACACCGAACCTTGATCCATTCAAACATGACTTACTTATCCAACTTAGTAAAAATTCTAATGTTCAAGTTATGGAACCAGATAAAGGGGGAGGTATAGTCCTTATGGACAATATCCTGTATGAGGGTAAAATGAACTCCATTTTGTATGACGAAACCCGCTATAGGCAAGTATCAATCAATGAGATTAATATATCTTATAAAAAATTTGATATGGATATCAAAGATCTATTTGATCAAGGGGTTATAGATTATAGCACCTATTTATATTTGGAGAACAAGAACCCGAGGGTGCCTTCTATATTCGGAGTACCCAAAATACACAAGGACGTTCAAAATCCCCCCCTTAGGCCTATAGTATCTGCTCAGGGATCTAACATTTCACCCCTATCCAAATTTCTGGATTGGAAATTAAAACAACTCTGGGGTAAAGATAGGTATCTACTCAAAGATTCATGGGAATTCTTGGGTAAAATTACTCCTGATTTAAATGTTCCAGATTTGAAATTCTTTACAATAGATGTAGTTGATCTTTTTTCCATTATACCTCACGAAACAGGCTTAGCCTGGCTGGAGGAAGCACTTAGAAACAATCCTGGGGCTAGTGATAATGACATATTCCTTATTATGGACCTAGCTAACCTAGTGTTACATAATAATTTTTTGTGTTTTTCTGGAGAATATTTCAAACAAATAACAGGAGTTGCTATGGGAGCCAGTTGTGCCCCCACTTATGCAGACATTGTCCTTTCTGTATGGGAAAAGAAATATGTTTTTAATAGTGAATACTGTAAATACTGGAGCCTATACACTAGATTTTTGGACGATGTCTGCATTTTTTGGATAGGTACATCAGGACATTTACAGGATTTCATGAGTCACTTAAACCAAAGTACCAACTTTTTGACCTTTACATACCAGGTCACAACACAGCAGGTAAACTATTTGGATGTGTCCTTAAGAACAGATGAAACAGGTTTCAAATCTACTATTTATAGGAAACCTACTTTTTCCAGTACCTATATTCAATACACTAGTTCCCATCCTACATACCAGAAGAAAGGCATAGTCAAGGGACAGTTTGTCAGAGCATCCCAAATGACCTCTGATGACAATGATTACAATCTAGAATGTCAAAAATTGACCCTGATGTTTCAAGAGAGAGGATACCCAGTAGAATTTATTACAAATATAAGCAACGAAGTAAGGGATGGTAGGAATAATAAATATAAATCCATCCTGGGCACAGGAAACATACATTTATCCACGGTTAACAGTAGTGCTCAAAATTCACTAGTGGGATTCAACAGAGCCTTCATCACAGACTATAGTGCCAATTCTGGAGTAATCAAAAACATAGTTGAAAAAGAATGGGAAAGTTTTAGTGATTTTACTGATCTCCCTAACTTAAAAGGGAAAACTGTGAAAACTGTTTTTCGTAAGGGGAGTAACATCAAAAATTTATTGGAACAAGGAGGAAGTGTCAATGTATTTTCAAATCAATGCAGAGGCACATATAAATGTGGGGCCTGCACACAATGTAAGAATATTTCCCATACTGATAAAGTATTCATTTCAGCTAGAAACAGGTGGATAACAACATCCACTTACTCTAATTGTAATAGTCAGGGGTTGATATATTTAGCTATGTGCCAGATGTGTTCTACGTCAGGAAAACAGAAAGACACTTGAGACGTAGAATATATGAACACTTGTACGAAATACAGAAACAAAATTCCAAAAATGCTTTGTACAGGCATACCCTGGTGTGCAATCAAGCCAAGTCTGAGTTTTTTGTCTTGGGAAATTTTGCCCAGGGAAACTAGGGGTGGCCCTTGGGAAACTAAATTAGAGTACCGGGAGACTTATTGGCAAATCATATTGGAAGCTAATAGAACACCAGGTTTAAATGACAATATATCTATCGTGCCACTGCTCAAGTTAAGAGCAGCAAAACTGCGACAATGTATACAAATTTTACAGCTATAAATAAGGCATTTTGTGCATTAGACATACATATATGTATATTTTTTAGCTTAGTATATTATAAATATTTTTTATATATTTTTTATATAATTTTTACATATTTTTTATGTTTCAAATATCAGGTTATATGTCAGGTAATTTTTGCTGGATGTACTGTATATTGTTTAATGGCTGATTGTAGCCAAAGGAGTTAACACAGCAAACGTTTTTAACAGTAATTGGTGCTTTAAATACTAATTGATCATTGTTCTCTAATTAGTGCATCCTGTGACTAGTATTTAAACAGCCTTTGAATTTTTATTTGTGTATCTGATGAAGTCAGGGATTTTTACTGACGAAAACGTTTTATATGGTTATTACTGGCGTTTATTCCAATAAAGCTTTAGTGGTTGCAGTTTTGCCTCAAGACTGAATTCTTTTTCGGATTATCCCTGTACTCCTCCCTAATCAGACTCATTATCAAATACAATGCCCCCTTTGGCATGTACCTTGCCAAGCACATGCAGCAGTTGGACAGACCACAAAGGTTCTTGACCAGGAAAATCCGGGGTCTCAAACACTTATCCTATACAGATAGGCTAAAAGCCCTGTGTCCCTGTACTCAGTCTCATGCAGACTGCTCAGAGGTGACCTGTGTCTGGCATACAAGGCAATTTCAGACCCAGCCTTGATGGAGTTGCTGCATATCTGTAAGACAAACTCCACTCATGCAGCCCACATGCAAGGCCTTAACCTGGTCTGTGACATTAATAGAACTTGTTGTCAGGATAGATTTGTGTCCCAAAGACTCCCCCATCTGTGGAATAGACAAACTATCCATGTCAAGCAGAGTACTTCTCTAGCCCTCTTTAAGAAGAACCTGGACGATTGGATGGGAAACAGAAACTATACCCATGTGATCCCACCTGTGTCCCTGCTGGACAGGGTAAACAAGTGCTGACTTTAAGGGAATATGTGCAAAATTCTTGGCTAGGCTTATAAGGGCCTCCTGGCCAATGGCCTAGTATCATCCTATGAACCTATGAACCTATAAGTATTTGACAATGAAATTACTGCAACTGTGGAGGCTGAGAGTGAACTTGAACTAGTGTCAGTGGTACAACATGCACACACTCACCTTTGCTGCTCAGAAATCAGAAGGCTGTATGTTCTAGTCCCACTCCAGGTGACTGGTTTACTGACACTGCTGGGCAGCATTGGGGGAGGGGTGCTGCACTCCTGAGTTTGTTGTCCTTTGGACGGGTGTTAAACCGGAGGCTCCATCTGCTTGAACTGGTGGCAGTTTAGGAAGATGTAAAAGATGCCATGGCACATATTGAAAAAAGTATGGATATTTCAAAAAAAAAAAAAAAGAAAAAGTAGTGTTTTTTAATTTTACTCAACATAAAAAATACATTATTTACATACTTACAGGCTCTTGTATACAGATTTCTATTTTTTTACTATTTACCATTTTTCTTACAACATTCTCATTATTATTCTGTAACCGACCCTCACTCCTTCTTCCACAACCATAATTTAATTTTTACAATATATCTCTGCCAAAATCCATTTTCCTTTAAACAACATTTCATTCATTCTTTCATTCCAAATAACTCATATTACATAAAATAAATGATCTACCCTACTTGTAGTTTCTTTCTTTTTGCTCTTATAATATCCATATATGATCATATTCATATCTATATTGTCATTAATATTCTTGAAAAATTTTCTTCACACTTTTTCCAGAGTTTCACCTCTCTTTTACCTTTCAAAAACACATGCTCTTTTGTGTCTTCCTCTCTATAAAATTAACACACTCTTTCAACTTTCTTTTTATGATATATTCCCCTTTACTAGTAACTTATTTATTTCCTGTCTCCTTAGGAAATCTTGACACTCTATTATCTCGGTTCACCCCTTTTTCCTGACATTAATTATTTTAATCAATTCTTCTAGTAATCTTTCCCATGGATTTACACAATAATATTGTTTCGTCACACCCTTCTATCTGTCTCTTAATGATCAATTTTATGTTACTATTTTTTCTTAATAATTTTTTATTTCTTCATTTCCATCTTCTTTTCCTCTTTTTCTTATTCTGATAATTTCTGAGAACTTTTACTTATATTTAAACATTCTCACTATTAATTTCTCATTCTCTTCCTTCACCTACTTTAATACTCTATACAGGTTTAAAGAAGCACAATAAACAACTGGATTTAGTAACCCCAAAACCCCTTCATCTTCACTCATGTATAACAAACCTCTTTTGACTGGGTTTAATCTTGAACCCTTTATGACAGAAAACACCAGTTGCACAATTTCCTTTTCATATTTTTGTGGGATCATATACACGTTTGACATATATGCTATTTTCCCATTAATACAGCATTCACCATATAAAACTTTTTACTGAATGCTAATCTATACATCCTCCACAGCAACACACATTTCATTCTTTTATCAAACCTTCCCATTGCATCATAACTACATAATTTTTTCCAAATTTTATCTATAGTAAAGACCTCATTCATTGAGAAATACACACCCACAGTTTTCACTGTTTCACCCAAACCCTTACTTTTGTCTTTATTCAATAATGAAATAAACACAATGAATAAATTCATCTTTATTCCTTTTCCTTTAAACATCCACTCAGAAAAAAAAACACTTTTCTTATCCATATTTTGTTCTTTGCAACTGCAATTATATTGTCTGCATATGTCAGAACTATTGGAATTACCATCTCCTTTTGCATCACATATCTAACATTTTTCATTTTCTAAGCTATTTCACTCACTATCATATTCATTCCACTCATGGGACATCCTTGTCTTATACCAGATTTCATGCATATTTCTTTAGTCAGCCACCCATTCACTAAAACTCTCAATCTATTATTTTAATATGCTAACATACACACTCTCCGAATTCTATTACCTCTTCTATACTTCTCCATAACATCCCACAATGTGTCATGTCCTACTGTATCAAATGCCTTACTAATATTACCTATCATAAGTTTCACATCCTTCCTTTTATACCATGCATATTTTCTTCCATAATATCCCTCATCTTTCCTTCCATTGTCCTCTGTATTATTATTATTTATCTAATTATCTATCTATCTATCTATCTATCTATCTATCTATCTATCTATCTATCTATCTATTTATTTATTGTGTTTGTTGACCAGGAAAGTCTACTGGACCTATGAAGAGCCCATTTTCAGTGGAGGCCCGGGGAGAAAAGCTCTACAGTATTACAAAGCTCCACAATATTACATACAAGAGAACAATTAAATACAAATGAAACAATGTTAATACATAGAAAATTTGCTTACAAAGCAAGTGTAAAAAGCATATATGTAACAGAGATAATGCACATTAACTATAAGCACGTTAATTGGTGAAATGGTAGTGGAAGTTTTAACTAAATTGTTTAATGAAATCTTGGAAAGTGAGAGGATGCCTGAGGAATGGAGAAAAAGTGTTTTGGTACCGATTTTTAAGAATAAGGGTGATGTGCAGAGCTGTAGTAACTACAGAGAGATTAAACTGATCAGTCACAACATGAAGTTATGGGAAAGAGTAGTGGAAGCTAGGTTAAAAAGGGAGGTGATGATTAGTGATCAGCAGTATGGTCATGCCAGGAAAGGACACTACAGATGCAATGTTTGCTCTGAGAGTTTGATGGAGAAGTACAGAGAAGGTCAGAAGGAGTTGCATTGTGTCTTTGTGGACTTAGAGAAGGCATATGACAGGGTGCCTAGAGAGGAGTTGCGGTATTGTATGAGGAAGTCGGGAGTGTCAGAGAAGTATGTAAGAGTGGTACAGGATATGTACGAGGGTAGTGTGACAGTGGTGAGGTCTGCAGTGGGAGTGACAGATGCATTTAAGGTGGAGGTTGGATTACATCAAGGATCAGCTCTGAGCCCTTTCTTATTTGCAATGTTGATGGATAGTTTGACAGACGAGATCTGACAGGAGTCCCTGTGGACTATGATGTTTGCAGATGACATTGTGATCTGTAGTAAGAGTAGGGAACAGGTGGAGGAGACCCTGGAGAGATGGAGATATGCCCTAGAGAGAAAAGGAATGAAGGTCAGCAGGACTAAGACAAAATATATGTCTGTGAATGAGAGGGAGGATAGAGGAATGGTGAGGATGCAGGGAGTAGAGGTGGCAAAGGTGGATGAGTTTAAATACTTGGGATTAACAGTTCAGAGTAATGGTGAATGTGGAAGAGAGGTGAAGAAGAGAGTACAGGCAGGATGGAGTGGATGGAGAAGAGTGTCAGGAGTGATTTGTGACAGACGAGTACCAGTAAGAGTGAAAAGGAAGGTCTACAAGAGGGTAATGAGACCAGCTATGTTATATGGGTTGGAGACAGTGGCATTGACAAAAAGGCAGGAGTCAAAGCTGGACATGGTAGAGTTAAAGATGTTAAGATATGCACTGGGTGTGACGAGGGTGGACAGGATTAGGAATAAGTATATTACAGGGTCAGCCCAGGTTGGAAAGTTTGGAGACAAAGCCAGAGAGGCAAGATTACATTGGTCTGGACATGTGCTGAGGAGGGATGCAGAGTATATTGGGAAAAAGATGCGAAGGATGGAGCTGCCAGGTAAGAGGAAAAGAGGAAGGCCTAAGATGAGGTTTATGGATGTGGTGAGAGAGGAGATGCAGGTGGTTGGTGTGACAGAGCAAGATGCAGAAGACAGGAAGAAATGGAAACAGATGATTCACTGTGGCGACCCCTAACAGGAGCAGCTGGAAGAAGAAGAACTATAAGCACGTTAACTATTATATCATAAACAATTACAATCTGTGTTATTAAGTGTGATGGGTCTGAAAATATTTATTTTATTCTTCTCATCTTACTTCCATACAAATTTTAATATGCCACTACATAACTCTTCATAAAGCCCTTCCTTCACTCACTCATTCAGTACATTTACAAAACACTTTTTGCCAGTCCACTTATTGCTTGTACATTCCATACCCTATACCATCTAGGCCTGATACTTAATCAACATTTACTTTCCTAAGTACTTTATCCAGTTCACTAATAGTAATTGCTTTTTCAATGTTTTCCTTAAATCGTTCTGGAGTTAGTTTTACTTTCCATTCTACCTTATTTTCCTTCTTTTTACTGTTATGTGTATTTCCACAAGTTGTACTACAATACTCAGAATTCGCTCTTGTGTTCTTTTTATCTCTCTTTTTATGTTTTTCATTTCCCTCATTATACTAATATCCTCCTTTAGTATTTTACACAAAAGTGCAGATACATCTTCTCTTCTCTTCTCTCCTCTCCTTTTCTCTTCTCTTTTCTTCTCATCTCTTCGCTCCTCTTCCCGTCTCATCTCTTCTCTCCTCTCCTCGTCTCATCTCTTTTCTCCTCTCCTCTCCTCTCCTGTCCTCTTCTCTCCTCTACTCTCCTCTTCTCTTCTCTTTTCTCCTCTCATCTCGTCTTCTCCTCCCTTCTCTTCTCTTCTCTCCTCTCGTCTCGTCTTCTCTTCTCTTCTCTCCTCTCCTCTCCTCTCCTCTTCTCGTCTCGTCTCTCCTCTCCTCTTCTCTTCTACATATTTTCCCATACGTCACTTTTTCTTCCTTTGTTACATTCTGACATTAAAAATATATATACTTTTTATACTGCTTTTTAAATTCAGTCCACCATTCCGACCAGTTTTTATAGAACTCCTTCGTGGTTTCATGACAGCAATACTTCCCACTCTCCAAGTTCATCTCAAAATGTCTTATTTATTCTTTTTATTCCTGTTCCTATTTTAATAAACTACCTTTCTTTCATCACCTCCACCCACATTGCTAAATGTTATGAAAAAAACTGTTGCAAATGTATTATTATCTGCTACCCTAAAACCTTCCAATAATACAAAATAATCAATTTCAGATCCAAGTGCCCCCTTCTATAAGCCCATTGACTTTTGTTCAACAAAGTTAATTTACCGCATTTTATCACTTCCTGCATTTTTTACATATTTCCCTTTCCTTTTACATTTTTCCAATAAATCCCAATTAAAGTCCCATTCGATTATAATTTTCATGTTAACTGCCACATAATCCAATATTTGATGAAATAGACTCTCTCTTTCCTTGCAAGTCATATATTCATATAAAGTTTTAAAGAGTGTAAAATGGGTATGGGACGTGTGGAGTCTGTAAAGGTGAGGACCTTATAATCAATTAAGATTGATGTACTGTCATAGAGACTTGAGAAGGTGGTAGAGTAGAAACCTAGTAGAAGTAGATTATCTTGACTAGCGTAGATTAGTCAGGAGAGGAGCAAGAGCATACCTAGGTGTCAGTAATGAGATGTTTTGGTTGTGTTTTGAAGGACTTGGCATTATTTTGTTTTAGGAAGTGAGGGATAGAATTCCATAGTTTAGTAACATGAGAACACTACATCAAGTCACCAGCAGTGTTATTGGATTTACTAAAGATTAGAAGAAGTTTATCTGTGGAAGGAAGGGAGCATTGTGGTAGGTAGGATTGGATTGCATTTGCTTTTAATTCTATAAACGTATTCTCTCCACCTTACATTCAAAACAGTTAACCTTCCCATCCTTGCTAATCTATTATTTTCAATGATTATTATACAAAACAGCCACTCCAGAACAATGCTGACTTCCTATAATTGTTCTGTTTGCAGTCCTTCTTCATGTGTCAGGAATCTTACATCTTCTAACAGAATACCATCCACATCACATTTTGCACACAATTTCAGTATTCCAGGCCTTATTACAGTCTTAATAATACTGTTCATGGTTACTGAAAGTACTCTAAAGTTGTTGCTTTCCTTCTTTTTAAGTTTATGGAATTTTTTTTTAATTTTGGTTTTCTTATTTTTATTCTTTCTCCAACTGAATATTTTTCCTGTGTTTATGTACAAATAAACCCTGATCCTCAGAAACAGAGTTTTTGGCTAGAACTTCAAAAAACGTATTAGTATCAATCCCTTCTCCTGAACTGTCTTTCTGCGTGCAGTCTCTTCTCATGTTTCTCCTCCATATTTTTTCTTCTATAGTTTCTTCTCCACCTATTTCACCCTCTCCCCAGCTGCTTGTTGACTTTCTTCATCTATGTTTTTTTCCCATTCCCCTTCTTTTTCAATATTTACAGTTTGCTCTTGACAATCCAACCAAAAAGTTTTTTTTTTTTGTTTTTTTTTTACACAACCTGAATTCAGGCACACACCATCTAGCTGTATGTCCTTTCTTCCCACATTGGTTACATTGTATCTTGTCACACTCATTAATTAAATGAGAAAAGACCCCACAAAAGAAACATGATTTAGGCTGACCAGCATATCCTAATTTCCCTTTATGACTAGTCACAAAACTAACTCTTGGCAAGTGTTTCACCATGTTTTTTCACATCTCAAAATAGCTTCCATCCTACACTCTCCATTCCATAAGTTTCTTTCATCTCTAACTTTCATAATTTTCTCAATAGTTTTGCATAGATCCTGCATGGATTTTTTAACATCGGCTTCTTCCAATTCATCAGTTGTAATCTGCAAAATAACATTTTTTAACATTTAAGTTCTTGCCAGAAAACAAATAATTGCTCCACCTTTAAATGTCCTTTTTGTTACACAGTTCAAGAAATTTCAGTCCATCAGTTTCAAGTCACACAAGGTTTCTGTCACAATTTGTATACAATACTGAATTTCTTGAGATTTAAAACCCAGAACAATTACCAAATTGTCCAGTATATAATATCTGTCTATCACAGTGGCATTTTTATTCTCACAATTGGTCTTCTCTTCTTTTTAAAAACAGTTTTACTTACAGTTTGTTGCTGCTCTCTTTTATTCCTGCTGTCACTGCTGCGTACGTTTTAGTTACTGCATTATCTGGTGCCACAAACCTGGCACCTTCTCTGTTTATTGCTGCATTCCTTTTACTTTGTCACTGCTACATATGTTTTAACTGCTGCATTCTCTGCTGCCTAATCACCTGGTTCCCTTTCCACATTACCATCCTCAGCACTTCTGAAAACATTATCTGCCATCTCAACCCATGAAACAGCAGAACTGTCCCCTAGATCATCCTTCTCGATTGTTTTTAACAGAACATAATCTGCAGGCCCTCCTGATGCAGTTTCTGTAATGTGCACCATTTCAACAGACTCACTAACTTCATTCTCCATGGAGACAGATATAAATGCTGCTCATTTGTAACGCCTACCACATAGGAATCTTTATTTACATTCTGATGCTCCATATCAAACAAATTTTTCTGCATATTCTCACTTTCCACCTACAAACTCTCCATAGCTTTTTTCACCTCCTCCCTACTGCTGGTTCCCTTAGGTCTCTTCCGTACTGCTGTAGGAGCCCTCCAGTATCATCCAGCAGCTTCGAAGGGTTCTTCAGTAAGGAAGTTCCCCAATGCCCCGACCAAGTTTGCCCTAGCAGTATAAATGTCACCTCAGATCTTCCCTGTAAAGAGGCCAGCAGCCTAGAAGAACTAACCTGTCAACAAAGAATAAATAAAAACTGAATGTAACTGACTCATTTAAATCATTGAACCATGTAAATGTAAATGTTGAAGCTGGTTAAAGAGTAAATCATCCTTTGGATGTATTTGGTTGTAGCAGATCTGGACAGTGACTCTTCCTCTTTGCATAACGTCATGGTTTCTCGACTTGTACTTTGTTACAAGTTTGGCATCATTGCTGTTACCACTTAATGATGAATTTACTTTGTATGTCCATTATTCAACATGTTGTTGTTGTTGTTTGTCTTTCGGCTTTTTCCCGGTAAGGGGTCGCCACAGCGGAACTCCGGTCCGCTAATGATTGGCAGTAGATTTTTACGAAACGCCGAGGTGCCAGCTCGACGCCCAACCTTCAATGAAGGCACGCCCATTTACGCACGGATGTCTTTCGAACGCTGTCCATTATTCAACATACTAACTGTAAATCTTATGTAAGACAGCAAGTTTTTGTCTACTGAGATTTCTACTGCACTGAATCATTCATTAGTACCCTTCTGTTTGGCAGCCTGTCTTACTGGTTATATAACAGTTTTACTTCCTTTCAGTCTGAGGAAATCGCATGATTCTTTGCAGAGATGGCTGCCATGTCCAAGCACTGCTTACCCCATGATACTAATTTACAGTAATATAACGTAGAGTGCCCTGACTTTTGATGGATGAAGTTCAGTTGTGTCAGTCTTGATGAGGTCATGAATATGGTTTAATCCTTGTGTCCAGCCAGCTTAAAGCTGAATCCTATTTTCAAGGGTTGCTAAATCTTGCCTCACATATCTATATCCAGTTGTTTTCCAAATTGTCATCTAAAAATATTGCACTGTACTGGATCTTTGTTCCATTTACTGATTTTGCTGCAGTGATACTTGTTCTTCCATTATCTTGCTTAGATTGCTTCAATGTTCTCCACCTACATCTCTTTGTAGTCATCTGGCATTACTGCAGAGACTGCAAAGTTGTGAGGTGAGGCTGTTTGAGAGCATATTGCATCACTGTTATATTACTTTTGTGTGATTTTCACTGGCTTCCTTTTATTGCCAGGTATTTTTTTTTAAGATTGTACTATTGACTTATAAGAGTCTTTCAGATCATGATCTGAGTTCTACTTACTTTATAAAGCTGTAGGTACACTACGTTCTGGCCAAGCCTGTCATTTTCAGAGAAAGGGCTGTTAGTTGTTCCTAGAGCCCACTTCAAATACCTCTGGACAATGTCCTTTGCCTGTTTTGTGCCAGTTCTTGGGAATCACCTACCTTCTGCCTGTGACTAACAGGCTTCCATTAGAAGGTTCCTAAAGTACTGCCTGTTCAGAAGACTTTATCCAAATCCAAGTAGATATTATATTTTGAAATCTGATAACTTTAAGACTAATTTTTAATATGCACAGTCTTTGCATTTTATTTATGTTTTAAGTATTTCAAGAATTATTTTTCTTTTTCCGAAGTATTTATTAAGGATATTGGTTTTCTTTTTTACTGTTTTAAAGTAAATTATAAATAAAACATTTTTAATACTATAAACAAATACATAAAAAAACTCCTTAGTTGTAACATATGCTTACCCTGTTTTGCCATGATTTTAACTTTTTAACAAATCAGTACATTTGTTGTTATATTCTGAAGTTGTGAAGCTAACTTCTCAGGGAAGGAACAATGAAGTATTTTTCACAGAAAGGATGGAGGATGATTTTAGTACCCATCCCGAAAATATAATAGGATCAAAACCAGTAGCAGAATTGAAGAATATGAGACACAGACATAAACCAATTGCTACTTAGGGAAGGGTGGAAAGATGAGCTGAATCTTGTCCAACAGATAGGAAATGGGCAAGCTAGATTTGCCATGCAGCACTACTCTAGCATCAGATTTAATTTCTTTACAGTTATGCAACAAGCAGAAAAACGTTTAAGGACGAAGTACAGCAATAACTTAGAATGTTGATGGATAGAAGGTGAAGGGTTAGGGTTCAAACAGTCCACTTTTTCGAATACAAACACAGCAAGCAAAGGAACTGCAGAGACATCCAACTGGGCTGCATAATATCTCTATCAGGAATGATGAGGTAATGGAAGACTGAAACTGGATGATTGTGGAGTCATTACTCAAAGGAGTATACAGAATGTTCCTGAAACTGCTGCTGTTCGGTGATCATACTGTTTATTCTTAAGAAAAGTAAAGGAAGATACCATTAAAGGACAGCTGGTAAGATTTCTGAAAGCCAATGGTGTGACCAAGCAGGGATCTTTTCAGCCCAGTATAACCCAGTATTACGACTTGGTTATGGTTGAGGGCAAGGCAAAGAAGCCTATGGATGTAGCCTTTCAAGACTTCATCGTAGTTTTATAATTACTACTGCGTGGGAGTTTATTGGGAAAGCTAGATATAAGAATGGTGCTTAAGTAGATTAAGAATGATAGGGTATACAGGGTAAGGTAAAAAGGTAGTTCAGTCACACTGGTGCCTACTACAGTACCTCTGGATTTGTTCCTAGATCCAGTCTTAGTCATTTATGACATCACCCATCAGCTCAAGAGTAGGCCTTAATCACCCGGGATCCTATCGCGAAATCGAACATGAAGAATGCTGAATACCTGAAGACCGAACGTGGTAGTTCAAAAGATGAGAATGTCGAAGCCACGGAAACCCGCATTCTTTCCCAGGGAAAGAATTTGGTTGGCCATTTCTGTGGCTTCGGCATTTTCTGACCGGGTCAAGGTAAGTGTACAAACGGGTAGTGACGGACTTTAGGGTTAGGGCATGGGTCAGGTAAGTGTGCGATAGTGATGGATTTTAGGGTAAGGGCATGGGTCAGGTAAGTGTGCGGTAGTGACGGACTTTAGGGTTAGGGCTGGGTTAAGGATAGTGCATAGATAGTGGTGTATGTTAGGTTTAGTGTAGGTTTTGAAGGTGTTTGGTGTGATTGTGTTATGAGTGTGTTTTTCGGAACAGCAAATTTTTTCCCTGAGAAAAAATTCGCTGTTTTGATGTTATCTAAATTCGATCTTCCAAGTTCAAACTTATGGTGTTCGATATTTTGGAAGTTTGATTTCGTGATATAGACCCAATCACCCATCAGCTCAAGAGTATGCCTTATTTTTTTACGAGATATTGTCATAAACAGAGGAAGGGATTTCAGTTGATTGTAGAACTGTATAAACTTTCTCACAGAACAGAGAGAGACTGCAGCTAGGGTATAGCTGTAAAAACTGTAAGGTCACACTCTTCTTCAGAATGAGCCCCATGAAGGGTTACTACCTTTGTGTGGAATAGTCATGGACTAGATGGAAAAGAACAAAGGCCTGAAAATTATCATGACAATGAAGATGTAAAAATATGGCTCTAGGTAATTCAGTCCTGTTGACTAATGTCACCAAAATGGGCATGGGTGGTTACTGGTGATAAGTGGGTTGAGGACCCAGCCTACTCTGACCTATGCCAGGGGTCCATGTTAACAGTGGGAGGGGTGTATGTGCCCCTATTGGCCAGTGTGTGCTTGCCATAAAGCCCAGCATCCCTGGGTCAATAAGCTACTGGCTGGCCGGGGTCTAGTTGCCCAGCCTGGGTTACCTGGGATAGCTCTGGTAAGCAAAAGCTGGACATAAAACCAACCAACCTGCCAAACATGAACTGAGAATTGCTACACTTAATGTAGGTTCAATGACAGGATGCAGATTGGAAGTGGATGACATGGTGATATGGAGGAGGCTGGACATTCTATGTATCCAGGAGACAAGGTGGAAGGGCAGTGCAGCAAATCCACTTGGCGTGGGGTCCAGAGTCTACTACTCAGGAGAAGGACATGCTAGAAATGGTTTGGAAATTGTAGTGAGAGAGAGGCTTCAGAAAGCAGTGAGGGATATCATCAGAATTAATGACAGACTCATGGCAATCAGACTCCAGTTTAATGATAGAGCGGGATTCATAATCTCAGCCTATGACCCACAGCAGAGTTGTGATAGTGAGGAAAAGAGTGCATTCGGACAGCAGTTGCAGGACCTATTAGTAGCGAACATGCAACTCAAGTAGACTTCCTCCTAGTAAAGAAAAGGCACTGGGGTAGAATCCAGGATTGCAAAGTCATCCCAGTGAAACAGTCAGCCCATAGCATAAACCACTTATTGCCACAATTAGCTGCAAGCGGTGGTCACAGAATGCTCTAAGGTCAACAGAGACCAGGCTGAAGACCCAGAAGCTGACTGGAGAGAAAGTACAACATTTTAAGGCATTACTCGGGGCTCTAGCATCCCAAGAAGAGGAGGAAATAGGTGGAGTTGAAGAAGAATGGCAGCACCTCAAAACAGCATGTGTGAGGACTACAGAACAGATATGTGGCCGAGCCAGTTATGGAAATAAGGTACATAAGGAAAGCTGGTGGTGGAATGCAGAAGTCCAGGAAGTGATCAAAAGAAAGGAGTGCAGGAAGAAATGGGAGATAGAAAAGACAGACCAGGCTATGAAGGAATACTGGTTGGCTAGCAAAGAAGCTAAGAAAGGAGTTGCAATAGCAAAGAACAGGGCATTGGAGGCACTCTATCAACTTCTGGAAAGTGACTCAGTAGATGGTACAAAGAAAATATATCAAGTTGCAAGGCAAAGACAGAAAGATAAAGAAGGTAGTCAGACACCTTTCATAACAGATGCCAGCAACAATCTGTTTATCAGTCCACAGGACATCAAAGGCAGATGGAAGGAGTATTTCCAGCGGCTTCTGAAAGAAGAAAACCCCACAGAAGCTGTACTGCTCCAGAAACAGCCTATGATGAGAAAAGAAGAGGAGCCCACCTTAGAAGAAGTAAGAACAGCACTAAGGAAGATGAAGTCAGGGAATGCAGCAGGATCAGATGAGGTCACAGCAGATATGATAAAGATGCTGGGTGAGATAGGGGAGAAATGGCTACTGAGGGTACTAATAGCAGTGTGGAGAGAAAACAGTACCCCAGATGACTGGAGAACAAGTATACTAATTCCAGTGTACAAGAACAAATGGGACATCCACAACTGTGGGTGGTACAGAGGCATCAAACTCCTATCACATTACATGAAAGTTCTGGAGAGGGTGACTGATAAACGGATACCCAGAGCAGTAAAATGTAAGATGGGAGATGAGCAGCTCGGATTCCAATCAGGATGCAGCACAATTGACCTGATGTTTGCAGTGAGACAGTTGAGAAGAAGCTAGAGATAAGGAAAGAGTCCAACTTGGCTTTCCTAGACCTGGTTCCATGAAAGCTGATCTGGGCAGTATTGAGGTGGTTCGAAGTCCCAGAAACATTGGTAGAATTAGACACAGACACTACCCTGAACCATAACCCCCCTGTATCTAAACCTGCCAACCCCTCCAACCCACAAAAACAAGTACAATTCTGCTCTATCAATGTCAGGAGCCTTGTAAATTCAAGAACTCCATGATTGGATAGCTAACTATACTCCTGACATAGTTACCCTAACTGAAACATGGTTAAAATCACACCATCTGGACAGTGAAATCATCCATCCTGGCTATAATATCCTTAGATATCCTTAGATCGATTATATCGACCTAAAAGAAAAGGAGGAGGAGTCTCCATACTCTACTCCAATTGCCTCTCCCATATCAGTCCCACAGTAGACTTAACCTCCTTCTCACCAGCTGAACTCCTACTGACCAACTTCAAACTTAACAGTTTCAACACCATAACTGTTGCAGCAATCTATATTCCCCCTGGTGATAATATTAACATACTTGAGAAAATCCTATCTCACCTCTCACATACCATCCAGAATGAAATAATTATGCTGGGAAATGTTAATATTGATTGACTTACAATACAAGCTCCCAGCAGTACTTCCTGTATAAACCTACGTGGGTTTGAGCAGCTAATCACAACCCCAACCTACATTAATAAATCTCACCTACCTAGCTCTCTTCTTGACTGTATATTGGTCTCCGACCCTTAAAACTATCATAACTCCCAAACCCTTCCAAATGCCCTCAGTGACCACTGCCCTATAACAGTTGCCAGACATACTCCCCACCTTACTAAACCTAACAAATTTATTACCACCCGCTCACTTTCTCATTTCTGTCCTAACTCCTTTATTCACCAACTCTCCAAAATTAACTTGTATTACTTCACCACTCTTCCTTTAGATGAAGCTGCCCACTCGTTCAACACTACATTCCTAAACATTCTTAACTCCCTTGCTCCTCTTCGCATGATTAGAATCAAATTTAATCCTGCTCCCTGGCTCACTAAATCTACCAGAACCCTCATGAAAGACCAGGATAGGATTTGGAAAATGTGGACTAAAACTAGGACCCCTTCTCTTCTGCAGAAATATAAAGAACTCAGAAATAAAATAAAAAAAACATCCATTATGACAAAATAAACTTCTATGCCAGTCCTCCCTCTACTCTTAAATCAGACTCAAAGAACTTTTGGAGCTCTATTAAACAGACTCTTCATCCAGGAAACCCTTCCTCTCCTAACCCATGTCCCAATGCAACACCTGAAGACATAGCCAACAAATTTAACAATCATTTTATAAACTCAGTAACCTCCATAATAAATTCTCTCCCCCACAGAAACAACACTAGCACCCCCACAAACTCTTTACCTCTTCCAAATCCTCCTAACTCCTTCTCTCTAAAAACAGTAAAAACTAACTATGTAAAGACATTACTCTCTAAACCAAAACCTTGCTCCCCATCTGTTGACAAGCTACCCTCTTACTTCCTGCAAATTGCCTCTGAACCTCTTGCCTATCCTGTATCCATCTTAATCAACCGATCCTTTTCTGAATCCTATGTCCCCACTGTATGGAAGAATTTCTTTACTCTACCCATTCACAAAGGGGGCAACTCCTCAGACATATCCAACTTCAGACCAATTGCCATACTCTCTCCACTCTCAAAAATCCTAGAGAAATGCATTCACAAGCAGGTAATGCATTACCTTCACCAGGAAAACCTTCTCATACCCACAAAGCATGGTTTCCGTCCCAAGCATAGTACAACTGCTGCACTGATATCATTCATCAACATAGTCTCCCTAGCTTATGATAATAAACTTGTCTTATGCCTATTCCTTGACCTTTCTAAAGCCATTGACACTGTCTCTCACCCACTCATTCTAGATAAGCTCACTAACTTACATTTCTCTCCCCCTACTATCTCCTGGTTCTCCAGCTATCTCACTACCCACCAGCAATCAGTTAAATGGCTCTCTGCACTATCCTCCCCTCTCACTGTACAAATGGGAGTCCCCCAAGGGTCCATACTTGGACCAATATTCTTTAATATTTTCACCAACTTGCTCTACTCCTCTTGTCCCCAGTCATCTCTTGTGCAATATGCTGATGGCTCAACTGTTATAACCATTGCTGACAACCCAACTGACCTCCACTCAACTACCCAGGCATCCTTCGACACCATTGAGACTTGGCTTAGTGATAACACACTAATACTTAATCCAAAAAAAACTTAGCTCCTACTCTTCCTCCCTAAAAACTTCACCACACTCAAAAATACATTTACCATCTTATCCTGCAACAACACTATCATCTCAGCTGAATCTAGTACTAAATTGCTAGGTGTTACAATAGATGATCAGCTTAAGTTTGATCTCCATATTACTAACTCGGTAAAAAGAACTCATCAGAAACTTGGACACATTTTCCATAGCAAGAAATACTTAATTAGCACTGCCCAAATAACTCTCTCCTAGGCTTTACTACTCCCAACACTCTTGTACAGCTGCCACATATTCACAAACCTAAATTCTACACTTATTTCCAAGCTTGAAACTACCTATAATAAGATCGCCAGATTTGCAGCTAACCAAACCTACAATTCACACCACTGCTTAGCAATACAGCAGCTAGACTGGCTAGAATTCCCTCAGCTGCTCCAACTATACCAACTACAAATCATCCACTCTATCCTCTATCTACCCTCCTTCTGCCCCAGCCTCTCTACTATCATATCCAAATATTCCCCTGCTAGGATGCTACGCAGCTCAAATCAAGAATTATTAGACATCTACAAACCCAAAACCAAAATAGGTTGCTGCCTTCTCTACAACTATAACCCAGCTATATCCTGGAGCCAACTCCCCTTGGAAATAAAATCCCTCCAGCATAGCAAAAGTTTCAAATTAGCCACAAGAAAATACCTAAAAACAAGATGGTCTTGCCACTGTAGCCAACCACCCTGAAACTACCATCCTTTCTCCTATTTCACCACCTCACTCTTAATGTATCTCTAACACTATTCCCCTGCCTCTTCTACCTCTTCCCTTCTTCTATCTCCAACCACTCTTAATTCTTACAGTCTCAAAACAACCTACCTGTCTAGTCTGTCTCCTATACTCTACCTCCCCTACATCTCCTACTAGCCATTCCTACCTTTCTTGTTTCCAAACTCCTATACAACTAGATCCGACCCACTTTAAATAAGCATCTGCCTATTAACTCATTTTGCTCTAAGCAGCTAAAATAATATTGTAACTAGTCACATTTTCTTCTGCTAATTGTTCAAAACCTTGTTTGTAACAACTCACATACTTGTCTGCCAGTTGTTAATACTCTGTATAACTGAATTACCTGAGGAGCTTTTTTTTCTCTCCAGGTCTCTGCTTGTAAGATCCTATAGCTGATTGTTACTACTATGTTACTAAAATTTAATAAATTGTTTTCTAGTCCAGAGGAGCTTTTCTCCCTGGGTCTCTGCTGAAAATGAGCAAAAAGCTCAGCAGACTAACCCAGTTAACAAATGTAAAATAAATAAAAAAATAAAATAAAATAAATGAGTACAGGCTGTGTACAAGGACCCAATGACTCAAGTATGAACAGTGTTTGGCTTCACAGATGGGTTCCGAGTGGGAGTGGGTGTACATCAGGGTGCAGCTCTGAGCCCACTGCTGTTCATACTGGTGATGGACTACATTAGCAAACAGGTTGGAGGGGACAGATCAACAAAATTGCTTTATGCAGACAATGTGGCATTACAGACAGACTCTGAGCAAGAACTTTAGCAAAGGATAATGGAATAGAATGCAAAACTGAAGGTACATGGGATGAAACTAAGCACAAATAAGACAGTGGTAATGGCAACAAATTGGGGAAATCAGAAGAAGCTGAGAATTGAGATAGAAGGGAAGATAGTGCAACAGGTAAACAGCTTCAAGAATCTGGGAGGGGTGGATGAGGAGAAGGGAAGTCTGAATGAAGAGGTCAAAGTTAGAATCAGATGGGCTACAATCAACTGGCATAGTGTCTCAGGTGTAGTCTATGACAGAAGAATTCCAAAGAAGCTGAAAAGTAAGGTGTACAAGACAGTGGTGCGACCAGTACTACTGTATGGTACAGAAATATGGGCAGTAAAGGCTGAACAGTTGAAGAAACTAGAGATGATGGAAATGAAGTGCCTGAGAAGGGTGGTAGAATGCACACTGTGGGACAGGTGAAGAAATGAGGACATAAGAGCAGAAGCCAAAGTAGCTCCAATTTCAGAAAAGATCAAAGAGAACAGATGATGGTGGTTTGGACACGTGCAGAAAAGCAGAAGACAATCTGGCAAATAATATTTGGGACAAAAAGGAAGAAGGTAAAAGAAAATGAGGACATCCAGCAAAGAGGTGGATGGATTGTGTGGAAGAAGATCCGCGACAGTCAGGCATGAGTGTTGAAGAAGGGAGGAGTGTTGCAGTGAATCGATAGAGATATGGTGACAGTTAACATTATACCCCAACCCTTGTAGAAAATGAGAAAAAGGGGGCTGATGATGATGATGAAGGTGACACAGCAATGTAAGATAGCAGCATTCAGGGCAAACAGATGTATAAGTACAATGTGAGCTGTGGACTTCAAGAGGAGTGTTCCCTTCCCTTTCCTCCACCATACAGGGAAATGATGAAGCCACGTTTAGACTATTACATCGGGGATGCCATATCCTAAGATGAATATTAGATTAGTGATTGCAGGCCAGAGCATGGCCACTAACCTGGTAAAAGAGTCATAAAACACAAGATCAGTGTGCCTCACAATCACAGCCCTTAAGGCAAAATAACACATCTAACACACTACTAACAGGTGACTCTAGTGTCAGGCACACTGACGTCTCAATCACTAGGCTGGACAAGCAGAAGGTTACTGTTAGCTGCCTGTCGGGATCCAGAATCCGCCACATAACATAAGCACTCAGGTCACTCCAGAACAAGTACAAATATGACTCTGTCATTGTTCATGTTGTTGTGAATGACCTGAGACGTACCTCCCTGGACTACATGAAAAGAGACATGGAAGAGCTCTCTGATCATGCAGCCCAGGCTGGTATTACCCTGACCGTGAGTAGCATCCTGCCCTCACCGAGAATGATACCTCAGTATAAAGAAAAAATGATCAATTTCAACAATTGGCTAAGCTTCTGGTGTCATTCAAAGGGAATCCAGTGTCTGTCAGCCTGGGACGACATGCTCGACAAGCCACATTGTTTCGCAAGAGACGGCTTGCACCTGTCACTCCGAGGCTTTCGAATACTGGCCAAGGCTCTTGCTGCCCCCATAGTGCCTTTTTTAGGCAAGGCTCAAAAGTCAAACCCATCTCCGTAAACAGCACAATTAACAAAAAACTGAGGGTTATGCTACTCAACGCCAGGAGTTTAAATCTCAAAATGCACGCGCTCGAAGCACTCCTCAGTATGGAGAATGTCAGCATCTGTGCAGTAACTGAAACCTGGTTCAAGGCTCCAGAGAGCACCCCAGCACTACTGGGCTACAACTCATACCACACATTTTGGCCACAGAACATGGACTGAAACACAAAAGGAGGGGGTGTATCCATATTCATCAAGGATACCTACATCTCCAGGTTAGTGGTGCAGCATGATACCTCTGAGATCATCCATGTGCAACTAACATCGGACAAATCTGCAATGCAAATTGTGGCCTGCTACAGATCACCCTCCATGACCCAGGGCCACCACTCCACCTTTCTGGAGACACTGGAAAACATGAAGGTCCTACCGAACACCCTGATATTGGGCGATTTCAATTACCCTACCATTCACTGGGAAAACTACTTGAGTACAAATTCCCAGGCCCAGCGCTTCCTGGAATTCATCATCTCAAATGCCCTGGATCAGCTGGCAAACTCCCCTATCAGAGGTGAAAACATACTGGATCTGGTCATCACCAACATGTGCGACAGGTGTTCCACACAGGAGGTCAAACCGTCACTGGTTAGATCAGACCATAAACTAATCACTCTGGATGTCCACACCCCACCACCACCTCCAACTAAGGAAACCACAGTAAAAAAACTTTTCTAAAGCAAACTTCACCTTACTTAAGACAGAGGTGGTAAGTTTCACAGCCCCCACGCTAAATGATAACGCTGCCCAAGATGCAGAAACCTTTACAAATGCACTCTATGAGCACCTACATGGATGCATGGATCATGCCATTCCTAGCAAAACCAAGACTCACTCCTCTAGGAGAAGGAAACCAGTTTGGTGGACCCCTGCAATAAACAGGCTATACAATAGAAGGAGGAAACTAGTTCGGAAAAAAAGCAAATCCCAAGAAGGAAAGACATCCCTGATCAGTATCAGTATGAAACTAAGGTCCCTCATGGAATCATCCAAGGCTAACTTCAAAAGAAAAATAGCCAAGGATTCAAAAGATAACCACAAAGCCTTCTTTAGCTATGTTAAGAATCTAAGTGGCAACTCACAGATATGCACTGAACTAGTGCAAAATAGCACAAAATATACTGAACCTATTGATATTGCCAACATCCTGGCAGATAGATTCAGTGCAAACTTCACCCCCCTCTCACCTCCAAAAGGGCCCACAACAATACTGGAAAAGTGTAGTGTTCCAGAAATCACAGACGCATAGGTGAAAACAGCCCTTTTAAAAGCCAAAAACACAGCATCAATGGGAGCAGATGGTGTCTCAGGCTGCGTCTTGCATGAACTACAGAATGAACTAACCCCCCACCTAAACACGCTATTCAACCTCAGCCTCTCCACAGGCTACGTACCCATAGAATGGTGCACAGCAACGGTTATTCCTCTCCACAAAGGAGGGGCCACAACTGACCCTGGCAACTATCACTCCATAAGCCTAGCCTGGTCTGCAAGGCTATGGAGCGCATCATCATGGAACTCATTAACAAAGACATTGGGAACCTCCAAACATTTGACCTGACCCAGTTCAGCTTTATTAAGGGCAGATCATGCCTACTAAACCTGGCTGACTTCTTCAAGACAGTCACCAAAGCCATAGACAAGGGAATGGTGGTTCACACAGCCTACCTTGACCTCACCAAGGCTGTCGACACCATCCCCACTCAGGTATTACAGAAAAACTCACCAGCCTGAACATAAACCCCTATGTCATGAGATAGGTTGCCAACTGGCTTACAGACAGAACTCACATGGTAAGAATAGCAGGCTCCAGGTCCGACTCTAAACCAGTCACAAGTAGTTTCCCGCAAGGCTTGATCCTGGGACACCTACTGTTCAGCATATACTTCTCAGAAATACAGGCAAACACAGGAGGACTAAGGCTAACCAAGTTCGCTGATGACTGCAAACTGGGAGCCATAATTGACTCTCCGGCTGACATGGACATCCACCAAAAGGGCCTTACTGAGATGGACACCTGGTGTCAAAGTCATGGCCTCAAGCTAAATGCCAAAAAATGCATAGTCATCCCATTTGGGAAAAACAAAACACCCACAAATTACCACATAGGTGGCAGCCCCCTTAATACAGAAGAGGTAATAAGAGATCTGGGGACCCAGGTAGATAGTAATCTCTACTTTGGCAATCATATTGCCAACGTAGTTAGGAAATCCTTCTATGTGGCCCATTTAATTACTAAAGGGTTCACATCTAGAAATAAAGAGGTTATAGTGCCCCTCTACTCGTCACTCATCAGACCCATCATAGATTACAATGCCCGCTTTGGGATGTACCTCACAAGACACTTCCAACAGCTGGAAAGACCACAAAAGTACATTACCAAGAGGATTACTGGCCTCAAACATATGTCCTATGCAAACTGACTGAAAAAACTCTGGCTGTACTCAGTGGCATATCGCTTACTCAGGGGTGATCTCTGCCTGACTTACAAAGCCATGACTAACTCAGAATTGATGGACATGTTCCACTTAAAGAAATCCAAGTCACTGCGAGCCACGCGCTATAGTGAGCTAAACCTTGCCACAACAATAAATAGAACATGCTGGAGGGATAGATTCCTGTCACATAGACTCCCCATACTTTGGAACAAAATTCCAGATTACATTAGGCAGAGCCCCTCACTAACACTCTTCAAGAGAAACCTTGATGAGTGGATGGGTAACGGAAAATACACCCCTGGGATCACTTCATTGGCTCTGCTTGACAGAGGATCAGTTAATTAATTAATGGGGTGGCGAAAGCCAACACACTCTGGCTAGGCTTATATATGCCCGCGGGCAGATAGCCTAGTACCTACCTATGACCATATGAACCTATATTTTTTTAATTTATTATATGAGCAGAACTGAGAGGTTCCATATGAGATGTCTGCAAGAGAGGAGAGAATTGAATGTTATGATCTGGAGCCATAATATCTTAAGTGGAAGGGTGATTAGGATGGAGTTATAGGACAGGGACTGACAGACGATCATGACTCACCAACTTATGACCTGAATTTAAGACGGACATGAGGCAAAGTTACTGTACAGACAAATGGAGCTATGGTATGTGCTATCCCAATAGATTGCAGCTACATTTCACATCACTGAAAGGTGTTGAAAGAAGTTTGTTCAAGTGGTGGTAGAAAGCAGTCAGCTTTCATTATGTTTCACTGTGTCACTCTATGAGGTGTGTTTGGATAATTTTGGACCTCAAGAATCCTAACTCAAAATTACTTAAAAAGGAAAACAAAATCTTGTGGGTTTGTCCCCACTCAGCTCACTTTTATATACCAAGTCTACCATTGCCTTATAATGGCAAAAAGTGAGTAAGAACACACTACAACAGACTCTATTCCTGCACAATACAAAGCCCATATGCAAATACTATGCATGTAGTCCAGGAGACCATTGAGGAGCTTACCTAATTTACCAGTTGGCCCAACTCACTGTTTGATCATGTGTGGTCCAGGAGACCATTGAGGAGCTTACCTAATTTACCAGTTGGCCCAACCCACTGTTTGGTCATGTGTGGTCCAGGAGACCATTAAGGAGCTTACCTAATTTATCAGTTGGCCCAACCCACTGTTTGGTCATGTGTGGTTCAGGAGACCACTGAGGAGCTTACCTAATTTACCAGTTGGCCCAACCCAGTGTTTGGTCATGTGGCTTTCATAGATTTACACAGTATCAAATGAAAGCTGAGCAAATCTAACTTTGGACTGTGGGAAGCACCTTGATAGCAGTTCCTTACTCCTTTGTGCTAACTGTTAGACAAATGCACCAGGTTTTGCTGAGCTACTGTCAACTGGACTATGATGAAAAGATGGTCACACAAAACCGCCCTTGTTCAAGGGTAAGATAACTCAACAGTGGTGCTGCCAGGACAACTGATATCTAAGGCCAACCTTGGGTAGATGAAAAGGGCTGACCAGATGGTTTTACTAGCGCAGTTCATATGATCTAGTAAAAAATAAAAGGTCTTACTGAAGCTACCTAATGTGCCCTAACCTTCTGAAACTGTTGCTTTGTAAAACTTACCCAGAATCCATCAGTCACATTTTCAACTACAGAGAAAGAGGCAATCACTCCACCTGAAAACTTACCAGAGTATCCAGAGGAGTATCTGTTTTTTGTATGCAATTTGTGGTATTTGGCTGCTTTAATAAGGTAATGGTTGCATATTGACAACTCATAAGCAATCATTACAACCTAATAAAGTCTAATTTGGAGCACAGTAAAGTAGCTTTACTCAGTGTCAAAGTCAAAGTCAAAGTAAACTTTATTGTCAATCAGATATACACAGCAGTGTAACCTGAATGAAATTACATTGCAAGACATAACAATGTATACATAGTTTGAATGACAGTAAGACTAATGTACATACAGTAACAACAACAACAACATACTAGTAGGTATTGCAAGACTATGATTTCACATTGTGATTGCTTTGAATATTGTACTTCATTAGTTGTAGCATGTGTGACACTGCCAGCCCAGCTATCTGGCATTTTGTAAATAATCATATGTCATTTGTGAATATTAATATAATTCATACACTTCTTACAAATGTAAGAGAACTATATATGTGTATATTTAATTACTGGCACAGAAGTGTGTGTTGAACAGGGTTTGTACTGTACTGAGCTTCAAGGATGTGTCCACAGTGTACCCAACTGGAAAAGAACAGAAATGCATATAAACTATATATCTGTGCAAATGAATGTTTTAATAGTAGAAGCTGGAACATACAGAGTTAACTTGCAAAACTCAAGAAAATAAGTTGAAATTGTTTTACAATTGTGTTATCTCTCTGTTTCAGTGAAGCAGACACAATGTCTAGAGCTAGAGGTTTTTCTATTGTCTTGAAACATAAATAATTACATGGTTTCAAATGCAAAAGCATTTTGTTTTATGACTTCCAAGTTCTGCAAACTTCTGAGAGATATGTACTTCTCACACATAGATGTTAAAATTCTGTTAGTATCTGGTTAGCCTGGGAACTGAAGTCAGGTGACAAAGAGCAATGTCATCCAAGCTAACTCAGCAGTAATGTTTATTATTAATTTAAGAACTCTCTGAGAGAGAGACTAGACATGTTGTATCTTGTCTTGGACCTAGACACATCCCACTCAGCACTTCTGCCTGCATGTTGTCTGTAAGTAACACTTAGGGCATAGTATCTCTTAGAGATAGATAGGAATATAATAAAGATTAATTTAGATGTTTTCTGTATTTATTTGAGACTGTCCTGCAATGTTGTTTTAAAATAATTCCTGTGATTCTGTAGTTACTGTGTTGTTTGAGTATTGTCTTGTTATTTTATTATTTATTATTAAATATATTTAACCCTATCTTTGTGGCTGATATCTGTGAGACATATTTAAGCTCTTAGAGTACTTGCATATGTATTTGGTGACACTGTACAGGCCACTCCTAATAGCCTGGCACTTGGACAAAAACTACCATTTGGATTAATAGTAACATTAAACAGTAGGATTGGACACCCTTTGTAAGGGCCTTAAAGTAGCTGATAAAGAGCTGGTTGGTGGCAGTGATAACTACCTTATAGTCTGGGCAGAAGGGGGTATAGCTAGTAAACCTGTACCAGCCTTCCCAGGAGTTATTGTGTGTTTGTATATCTATCAAATCTCAAAGTGTGTGTGTGTGTGTGTGTGTGTGTGTGTGTGTGTGTGTGTGTGTGTGTGTGTGTGTGTGTGTGTGTGTGTGTGTATGTGTGTGTCAGCTACTTGGGCAGGGACACAAATCACTGGTTGGACAGAGAGGGTGCTGGAGGTCTTGGCATGACCCCATAGCTGAGATCTTAACCCTATAGCTGTGCCAGTGGGGAGTCTTATTGAGGATCTGGAGAAAAACGGAGAAACCAGCCCCCAGACTGACTGTGATCTATGTGTGCTCTTAAAGGAAATTGTACTTTACTGTGTGTGTACTTGTCATCCTCCCATTGTGGACTTCCCTCACTGTTGCCAGTGGTGAGGACTGAGACTCCTTGATTACTGGGCCATTGCAGGGGCGTCACAGTATGATATATTCTGATGTTCATATTGTACATGTATGGAGTGGGTGACTCATTCCTGACTATTGCACATTCAGGAAGTAATAGCATAAGAAATCAGGCTAACTGTACCAGTTACTGAAGCAATTTTCCAGAGTGATTATTATAGCTGATACTTCATAGCAAGTTGCATATTGATCTAATTATTCACTGTCATGCCTGGCATTCAATGGATAGAGGGAAGAAGCTCCTGTTCAGTCTAGATGTTTTGCAGTGTAAGCTGTGATACCGCCTGCCTGAGGAAAGGCGGTCAGGAGAGTTAACAAAAATACCTGAACTTGAGGCCTTCTTGAACATATTCATATATGTGTAGTTACAGAGACATGGTTTCAAAGTGATGAAAGCATTTCCATTATTCTCAGATTTAGGGCCAATCACATCTTTAGACCATCTGGCAATTGCAGAGGAGTATCGGTATTTGTTAAGGATTTCATCCCATCACAACTGACTCCTTGGTACCCCACATATGAATTTCTTCATGTCCAAATTATTCTATGCAATATTAATTACCACTTGATGGCTAGCTATAGAATGCCTTCTATGTTGTCTTCTGACCATGATAGCACTCTTATTACTTCAGATTAAATCCTAATTAAACCCAGCACCTTTCTATTGGTGTACTTAAACTAGCCGCCAAAAATTGTAGACCCACACTGCCAATTGCCAGCATATCCAGTACTTCCTTGACATTATAAATGTTAACTTTGTTCTACAAATAATTTAGCACCTCACTAGGTACCCAAATACCCTTAATCTTGTCCTCCTAAGCACATCTACATATTGCCAACCTTATTTTTGTGTTTGTTTGTTTATTTATTTATTTCCATTCATAGATTCATAGTAGGCTAAAGACCACCAGGATTTTTACAAGCCTAACCATGCAACTCAACCCAGTTTTGTCCGGCAGTTCCTTGGACGCCTATATGGTGACATGTGTTAGTAAGGAGGTAGCTAAGGGTTATGTTGTGGGTATGTTAGTTGGGGACTAATTTATTTATTGTTGACATTTGTCGATCAGAGACATGGAACTCAGACCAGAGTGAATTTCCGATTTCCCATCCAGTAATCAAGGTTTCATTTGAATAGGGTCAGGGATGAACTCTGCTTCATGTATATGGGGAGCATATTCCACAGAGCACAGATCTTTTGAGACACATATCAGCCTCTTTAGCATGTTCTGTTTATGTTACAGGCAAAGTTCAGATCCTTGGATCTAGTGCTTCTGGTGTTGTTTGTCTTGCAGATGTCTTGCAGATGCGCAAGAGATTCATCATGGATCTGAGGATGTCTTATATGCCAGGCATAGAAGACCTCTTGAGTAACCTGTAGGAGACTGAGTACAGAGATAGGACCTTTTGGTGATCTATGTAGGACAGAGTATTCATACCCTGGAGTCTCCTGGTGAGGAATTGTTGCAAGTGCCTGGTTAGGTACATGCAATAGAGGGCATTATACTCAGTTATTGGTCTAGTAAGGGCTGAGTAGAGTAGTACAATAACTTCCTTGGACCTGATTTCCACCCTTGCTTATTACTTGAGTGATATAGAATGCTTGTCTTACTATCTTGGCTACGTGTAGATAGATTGCCAGGTTACTGTTTACATATGTTCTCAGATCTCTAACTACTGGCTCAACTCTTAGGAGTGTTTTATTGATGAAGTAATTAGCTTGGTTGGACACTTTCCCAAATGGCACTATAATGCATTTCTTCACTTTGAGTTTTAATCCATGACTTTGGCACCAGTCATTTGTTTATGTTCATAGGTGTGTACTAGACCAATGGCCCTGGAGCCTTTACAAGTCTAGCCCATAAAAGTGCCCTGGCATCATGCCACCCAATGTTAGTTCCCGGTGCCTGTATCAAGTAGAGCCACTGGAGTGATCCCTGGTTTGAACTTTCTATTTCCCATCCACTCATCAAGATTTCTCGCGAAGAGGGCCAGTGAGGTACTCTGCTTGACATGTGTGGGAAGTTAATTCCAGAGCATGGGCAGTCTCTGGGTTATGAACCTGTCCCTCCAGCATATTCTGTTGATTGTGGTAATGAGGTTGAGGTCCCTGGAGCATGTGGTGTGGAGGAATTGGGATTTCTTTAGCTGTAACATTTCTAACAGGGCTTGGTCAGATATGGCTTTGTAAGTCATGCAGAGATTGCCTATTAATAGATGATATGAGACAGAGAAAAGCTGGAGTTGTTTGAGTCTGTCCATGTAAGACATGTGTTTAAAGCCCAGGATCTTCTTTTTGAGGTACTTTTGTGGCCTTTACAGCTGTTCCAGGTGTCTAGTGAGGCACATGCCAAATGGGGCATTATACTCGATGACTGGTCTAATGAGGGAAGAGTAGAGAGAGATAATGACCTCTTTCTTCCTGGATGCAAAACCCTTGGTAATGAAATGTGCCACATAGAAGGACTTTCTGACCACAGTGGCAATGTGGTGGACGAAGGAGAGACTGCTGTCAACCTGTGTCCCCAGATCTCTTATAGCACTTTCAGTGTTCACTGGGATATTATCAATGTGGTAATTAGTGGGAACTGAGTTTTTCCCAAAGGGAATGATGACGCATTTTTTGGCATTAAGCTTAAAGCCATGGTTTTGCCACCAGTCGTTGGTCTCAGTGAGGCCTTTCTGTAGGATGTCTACATAACTTGAGGAGTTAATAATGACTCCCAGCTTGCAATTGTCTGTGAACGTGGTCAGCCAGTGTCCCTCCGTGTTGGCCTGAACTTCTGAGAAGTAGATGCCTAACAGGAGAGGACCCAGGACTGATCCCTGTGGGGCTCCACTTGTGACTGGTCGGCAGTCTGACTTGGAGTCTGCTACTTTCGCACTGGGGGTTCTATCTGTGAGCCAGTTTAAAACCCACCTAGTGATATAGGGGTTGATGCCTAGTTTGGTGAATCTATCAATAATTCCTGAGTGGGGAATGGTATCAAAGGCCTTGGCCAGATCAAGGTAGGCTGTATGAACCACCTTGCCTTCATCCACCGCTCTGGTGACTGACTCAAAGAAATCAACCAGGTTCAGCAGGCATGATCTACCCTTCACAAAACCAAATTGCGTGGGATCCAGAGTTTGGAGATTCCCTATATCCTTGTTAATTATGTCCATGATAATGCCCTCCATAGCCTTACATATCAGACTCATCAGGCTAACGGGGCGATAATTCCCAGGGTCTGTAGTGACTCTCCCTTTATGGAGGGCGATGACTGTAGCAGTGCACCATTCTGTATGGACAAAGACTGAGGTGAGGCTATGATTGAACAGGGCACACAGGTTTGGTGCCAGTTCCCTTTTTAGTTCATGTAGAACACAGCCAGGGATATTGTCGGGTCCCATGGAAGCTGTATTCTTGGCCTTGGACAATGCACCTTTAACAAGTGCTGCAGTAATTCTGGGTACCTGGCATTCTTCCGGTATTGTGATTGGTTCTTTGGGGGGGGGGGGGAGGTAAAGTTGGCACTGAATCTGTCAGCCAGTATGTTGGCAATATCTGTTGGCTCAGTATAGGAGGTACCATTGTGCAGTAACTCAGAGCAAATCTGGGTATTGCCATGGAGATTCTTGATATAACTGTAGAAGGCTTTGTGGTTGTTTTTAGTGTTTGCCACAATTCTGCCTTCATAGCTAGCTTTAGAGGTTTTGATGAGGGATCTCAACTTTTTGTTGAAGCTAATAAGGGAGTTTTTTCAGTCTTGAGAATTCACCTTTTTCTGCACCAGTTTCTTCCTTCTGTTGTAGAGTTTTTTAATGGCAGGGGACCACCAGATTGACTTCCTTTTTTTGGAGGAGAGCATCTTGGTTCTGTTGGGTAATGCTAGTTCCATGCATTTATGTACATGTTCGTACAGTGCATTGGTATATGATTCAGTGGTCATGCACCTATTTTCCATTTGCATGGGTGCTGTGAAGTTAGCCACCTCTGTTTTTAAGAGCCAAAAGTCAGCTTTGGAGAAGTTTCTCACGGTGGTTACCTTTGCTGGGAATGTGGGTGAGATGTGGATTTCCATGGTAATTAATTTGTGGTTGGATCTAACCAGGGAGGAATTAACTATTGGTGTAGAGCAACAGTTGCCCATGTTAGTAATAACTAGGTCAAGGATGTTGCTTCTTCTTGTGGGGATAAGAATGAGCTGGTCCAGGGCATTGGAATTAATAAATTCCAGGAAGCGTTGGAAAGTGTATTGGTGCATGAGTAGCTTTCCCAATTGATGTAGGGGTAGTTAAAGTCACCCAGTATGGGACTGTTGGGTTGGACCTTAATAGTTTCTTGGGTACTTAGGAATGTGGAGTGAGAGTCTTGGGACATAGTTGGGGACCTATAGCAGGCTACAACCTTAATCGCCGTCTTACCCACTGTTAGTTGTACCTGAAGTATCTCCAATGTGTTATGCTGGGCTACTAGCCTGGAGATGTGCATATCCTTTATGAATATGGAGAAGCCACCACCTTTGGAGCTTCGCTCCATGTTCTGGGACTGAAAGGTGTTGAATGAGTTATAGCCTGGTAGCACAGGGGTGCTTTCTGCTGCTTTAAACCAGGTCTCCGTTACAGCACAAATGTCGATGTTCTCCATTTTGAGGAGTGTTTCAAGTGAGTGCATCTTGAGATTTATACTTCTAGCACTGAGCAGCATGACCATCGGATTGCATTTATTTATAGTTGTTATGGTGGTAATTTAGTCTTTGGAACACTGCCTAAAAAAGGCACTATAGGGATGGCAAAAGCCTTAGCCAGTATCTGGAAACCTAGGGGTGACAGATGTAGGCCATCTCTGGAAAAGCATTGAGGTCTGTCAGTCATGTCATCCCAAGCAGACAGATGCTGGATCCCCTTAGAATGACACCAGAAACTTAGCCAATTGTTGAAATCAATCATTTTCTGCTTGTACTGTAGTATCATTTTGGGCGATGGTAGGATGCTGCTGAGGGCTAGGACATACCTGCCTGGGCTAAATAATCTGAGATCCCCTCCATGTCACTTTTCATGTAGTCATGGAGGTGTGGCTGAGTTCATTCACACCCTCATGGACAATGACAGAGTCCTACTTGTACTTGTTGTGGAGTGACCTGAGTGCATGTGTTATGTGTCTGATCCTGGCACCCGACAGACAGCTGACTGTTGCCTTCTCCTTATTCAACCTAGTGAGTGGGACATCAGTGTGCCTCACTATTGAGTCACCCATGATTAGTGTATAGGGCATGCTGTTTTGCCTTAGGGACTTAGGTTAAGGGGCACACTGTGTAGGTGAGCTATGTGTCTTGTGATTTGTGCTGTGTTGTGGTGGTCAAGTGCGTTTCTGATTTGTAGATCTCTGCTGTTTGGGTAGATTTCTATTGAGAGCCTCCATGAAGGTGGGTGTGTGGTTTGTGTTTATATATGAGAGCTGTGATGGTGGGTGTTCTTGAGGGCTATGTATTCCATGTGGTTGTGATGCAGGCGTTGACCTTCTCCTCTTGACCAGCTATTCTGGTCTTGGCTGGAGTGTGCATGGCTTCCAATTTGGATATATAAGTGCATCACTCACAAGTCTTGAGTGTTGGAAGGTAAGAGGAGAGGGCTGTCTGTGTACATGAGGCAGTTGCTATACTGCCTCAGAATGTCCAAGTTCACCAGGTTAATAGGAGAAAGCACAGGGAACTGACCTTTAGACATACCAGGAGGGATGGTTGTTATTAATAAGTACCGGAGCTGTTTCCTTATAGGACATTTAGTGCTGTTAGCACTTATGTGTGCTACATTAATTGCTACAAGAAACCAGATGAAGTGCTAGGCGAATAAGCTAGTTAAAGTGCAAGAGAAAAGAGAACTAGCCAGATCTAAGGGAAAAACTGAAGAGCAGACTTTCTGTCACCAGTAATAATTTACCCTAGGTAGGTGGCACTGCACAGCGTGCAAACCCACGCAAACACGGGTTTTTAAAGCAGAAAGTTGAAAGGGATAGAAAAGCTGCCCAAACGGCCAATAAGTTACAATTTCAGAGCTAGAAACCATTCATCTTGTGGTAGATATGCTACCTAGTGCTTACCACTCCCACTGATAAGCTGAAAGGCTTCCCTCTAACACAGAAAGGTCTGGGGAACTCAGAAACTACAATACAGTCCTAAATACAGTAAATCTGTATCTGGACTACTCTAGTAACAGGAAAGGCAGGAAAAAAGCAAAACAAGCTAGAACTTTTTTTTTTCAAAAAAAAAAACAAACACTTAAAACAGTAATAAAATCACTCTAAATACAGTGCAAGCTAGCACACTTGAGTGTGTAGCAATAATATAGCAAATACAGTTAAAATAAATGCAATTAAATGAAAAATAACTTAAATGAAGTGCAGAATGCAGTATAACCAAGAAAAAGCAAAATGCTGTTACTTAAAGTCTCTCTTTCTCCTTTCTGTTGCTCTTGTAGTCTGCAGGACCCCAAAACTGGATCTGTGGAGCTTACACAAGCGCAAACACAGGTTTTTAAAGCAGAAAATTGAAAGGGTTAGAAAAGCTGCCCAAACAGCCAATAAGCTACAATTTCAGAGCTAGAAACCACTCCTCTTGTGGTAGATAGGCTACCTAGTGCCTACCACTCCCACTGATAAGCTGAAAAGTTTCCCTCTAACAGAGAAAGGTCTGGGGAACTCAGAAACTACAATATAGTCCTGAATACAGCAAATCTGTATCTGGACTACTCTAGTAACAGGAAAGGTGGGAAAACAAGTTAGAACTTTTTTTTTAAATATAACTGTAGCAAACGAGCAAACTGATTTAAACAAATTAACCAATTAACCAATAAAAAAGCTCAAGACTGAGCCCTGTTCCAGCAGTCTTCAATCAAACAACTTTTAACTGCACACTCCTGCCACTAGGGTGCAGGGGAACCTTCTCCAAAAAAGATGGCCTGAATTAGTGCTCAAGTTATATAAACAAAGCTAGATTCAGCAGGTCTGAATCTAGTCTATGCTACAGCAAACAAGGTGCACTAATTTCAGAAAGAAACAGTTCAAATAAGCAGGCGCAATAAGCCTTTATCCAGTGATTCCCAGCTCAGAAGGGCAGAATCTACTCTCGCCTCCCACAATAGTGTAGACCACAAATCTTCTTAATTTAAAACAATTGGCCTGAAGCCCAAGTGCTTAAACCAAAGTCAAAGAATAACAGTTACAATTTAACCAGGCTACTACCAAGCAGTAATAAATGCAGCAGAATAAATGCAATTGAGTACTTTTAAGAACAGGCAACAGAAGCAAAATAAAATAAAGTAGGAAGAAACACAAATACAGTAAAAGCAGATGAATAAAGTGCAATTTTTTTTAGGTTTAGTGGGAAGGATTGAAACACGATAATTTAAGGTTGAGAAACTAAGGGGTGAGCCTTCCCAAGTGATCTCTCTCTACTCAGTAGAATAAGCTGATGAGATGAGACTGGGAGGAGTGCCCAAAATGAGATTTATAATAGGGGCGGGAAACTCAAAAGCCACCACATTTCTCTTAAAACTTCAGCAGAACAGAAAACTTAAAACAAAACAAATGTAATACTAGAATAAGATACAAAATAGAAGTGATAAAGCCTTAAATAAAGAGCTTCAAATCAAAATTAAATGCAGAGATGACTGATACTCAGAGCAATGCAGACCACACAAACACTTCAGATAACTACAGATATTTCTAAATAAAAGAGCAATGCTTTCTCTCAGCTTCTCCCACTAATTAACTGATGCTATTCACAGTTTGCAAAGGAATTCTTTGGTAACTTTTTTTTTAACTGACCCTAGCCAAGAACTCTTAAATCTCCAAGAGAACAGAAAACTTAAAACAAAACCAATGTAATACTAGAATAAGATATAAAATAGAAGTGATCAACCCTTAAATAAAGAGTTTCAAATCAAAATGAAATGCAGAGCTGAGTGATACTCAGAACAATTCAGACCATACAAACACTTCAGCTAACTTTTTAATGGTATAACCCATACAGTATATGATTCTCACACAAACACGCACACACAAACAGTTGCCACTGCTGAGATTAGAACCCCTACCTATCTAGTTATTTCTACTACAGTGTTACGCAGTTATCAGACACGCCACAGAGCTTAGACCCCCATGGGGGAATCTATGACATCTTTTAATTTAAAGTTGTTTGTGAACTTGGTGAGCCAGAGGCCTTTGACTTGACTTGCCAAGTGTGTGCTAGGCTAATGTGTAGTGTGTACTAGGCTAATGACCACAAGGACCTTTTTAAGCCTAGTCATGCATCCCAAATATCTGACAAGTTCTGGTACCCTTGATAAGTGTAAGCAGGGGCTTGGTAGGTGAAACCTTTAAAAGCAGGGACATTGTAGGTGGACCATTTACAGGCTGCCTGTCCATTAAAGATGTAGGTGCCAAACCAGGGATACATTTCTTGCTCCCCATCCATCTGTCCAAGTTAAACTTGAATTACATTACGGAGGAACACTGCTTTACAGGGATGGGGTGCCTGTTCCAGAGAAGTGGTAGTATCTGAGATATATACCTGTCTGTCTAGCAGGTCCTAGGTATATCACAGGCAAGGTTTAAGTCTTTAGAACAGGTAATTCTCATGTTGTTTGTTTTGTGGATATGCAGGAGGTCCATCAAGGTGGGGGGCTGACAATGACTTGCATGCTAGGCATAGGGCTCCCCTCAACAGCCTGTAGGAGACAGAATACAGGGAGAGCACCTTGAGGCAGTCTGTACAAGACATGTTACTTATGCACTGTATTCTCAGTGAGGAACTCCATGATGATCATTTCTACTCGTCTATCTGGTGCCAATAGTACCTAAATTATACATCACCCTTTAGCATTATGATAATTTAATTAAATGTATCTGTTTATAGCAATGTAAGTGAGTTGTTAGCATGCATATCCTTTTCAGCCATGACCTAGACCACAAAAGCAAGGGTAAATACAAATGGACAGTCTAGAGCAGCCAATCATCATGCATGTTTGGGAGGTGGAAAGAAACATGTTGTATAGAAGAACATGCAGACTCCTTGCAGACAGCACCTAGAGATCAAACCTGTTCCTCAGAGGTTTCAGAGTATTCATTCTTTCATTCATTTTCCAGTAACTATATCATCCTGTATGTCAGAGCCTCTCCCAACAAGCAGTGTTCATACAGCAGAGAACCAATCTTGAATGGGAAACTGTAGCATGGAAAAGTACAGTTTTGTACCTACCATAAATGTAGATGTTCAAGTGTATACCCTGCTGCAGTCATCACACTTGGGTTATCCTGCCATCAGGCGGTCCCGCAGTCGGCCAGAATTCCAAAGTCTTGGTCTGGCGTCGGTTGCTGTCGCTTCTTCCCTGACGTCAGAGCACCAGGGGTATATCAGAGGCATCCAATGCCATTTTCTTCAGTTTTTCTTGCCCCAGATGTCAGGTGCCCCGAATAGGTAGGCGAAAATATATATTTATATATATATATATATATATATATATATATATATATATATATATAGCTATCTTGAAAAAAGTAAAACAAAACCCTTAGGCACAAGCAAATACACCACAGAGGTAGTATAGAATAGAGATAAGCTCAGCTAGTTTTAGAGGGGATGGAGGGAGGGCAACCTGGACTGCAGCAGGGTATACACTCGAACATCTACATTTATGGTAGGTACAAAACTGTACTATGTTCATCGTGTTACCCTGCTGCAGTCATCACACTTGGGTAGAATCCCAAAGCTAAGGATGGGTGGAGGAGTCAAACAGGGTTAGAGGGGGCTAGAAGGCCCTGCAAAACTGCAGTGGCGAAGCCCGCTCTAGTCTTAGAGTAAAGTGGTAAGTGATAATGTTTGGTGAAGGTGTGTACTGAACTCCAAGTTGCAGCTTCCAGAATATCCTTGGTTGGTACCCCCCTGAGGAAGGCTGTAGATGTAGCTGTTGCCCTGGTAGAGTGGGGCCTTATGGTAGCAGGAACTGGTTTTCCATGGTGGGTGTAGCAGAAATGTATGCAATATCCTATCCATTTGGAAATGGTTTGTTTTGAGATAGCCTTTCCTTGTGATGCTGTAGCATAGGATACAAGAAGCTGGTCAGATTTCCTGAAAACCTTAGTTTTATCCAAGTAGTAACGTAGCTGTCTGTGAATGTCCAAGGAATGCAGGAGTCTTTCTCCTTTGTTCTGTGGATTTGGAAAGAAGGTGGGTAAATGGATGGTTTGATTTAGGGCCACACTGGATACCACCTTAGGCATAAAGGAGGGGTTAGTTTGTAGAGAAACCCTGTCTTGATGAAAAATGAGGAAAGGCTCTACTGCCATTAGTGCCTGAAGCTCTGAAACTCTTCTAGCTGAAGTGATTGCTAGCAGCAGGGCAGTCTTCCATGATATAAACTTTAAGTCAGCTGAGAAAGCTGGTTCAAAAGGAGGTAGCGTGAGTTTTTCCAGAACAAAATTGAGGTCCCAAGTAGGTGTTGGTGCTCTCCTGGGAGGCCTAATGTTTTTGGCCCCTCTGAGAAACTGCCTTAAGAGTGGATGTGAAAATAAGAGAGGATCCGTGTTGTAGTGAGCAGAAATGGCTGAGGCGTGGATTTTAATACATGAAAAAGAAAGCCCTTTGTGTAACATCTCAGTTAGATATTGCAGAATCTGAGGAATGTCAGGCTGAAGGGTATTTTGGCCTTTAGCTTGGTTCAAGGCGCAAAACCTTTTCCATTTGTCGGAGTAGGCTTTCCTGGTGCTGGGCCTCCTGGCCTCCAGAATAACTTCCATAACGGCTTGTGAGACAGGAGCTGGCTGGTTGCCTAGGTGATTTGCCATGCAGCCAAGTTTAAGGTTTTGAGCTGGCTGTGTAGAATCTGATTGTCTTGCTGTGTGAGCAGGTGGGTAATTTGTGGTAGAATCCATGGTGGGCCCTGGGCCATATTCCTTAATAGTGGGTACCAGTGCTGGCGTGGCCAGTCTGGAGCAATGAGTATCATTCAGGGTCTCTCCATCCTGACTTTCAGTAGCACCTTTGTGACAAGAAAGGCATATACTGTTAGCATTTTCCAACTGAATGAGAGTGCGTCCACTTTCCAAGCTTAATGGTGAAAAGTCCTTGTGCAAAACTTTGTTAGCTGATAGTTTTGAGGGCTGGCAAACAAGTCTATGTCTGGGAGCCCCCACTCTTGAGTTATCATTGCAAATACTTGTGGATCCAGTTTCCATTCGTGGGGATCCATGATGTTTCTGCTTTGGTCATCTGCCAATATGTTCTTTTTTCCTGGCAGGAATTGAGCTTGTAATTGAACTTGGTAAGCCAGTGCTGTGTTCCACAAGATCATTGCTTGCCTGCATAGAGGGTAGGAGTGTGTGCCCACTTGTTTTTTTATGTACCACATTACTGAGGTGTTGTCTGTCCTTATGATAAGCTGTCCTGGATGTAAGAGGTCCTTGAAGGCTGTCAGAGCATTTTGTACAGCTAGCATTTCTTTTTGATTGATGTGCAGATTCCTTTGATCTGCTGTCCATAAGCCTTGAACGCACCGTCCTGCCTTGTGTGCCCCCCAGGCATAGTCCAATGCACCTGTTGTCATAGTTTGCCTGGCTGGGGGTAGGGTGAAAGGCTGACCCTTGTTGAGGTGACAAGCCTGTGACCACCATAGAAACTCCTGTTGAAGGCAGGGAATGAGAGTTATCATTGTTTTCAAGCTGTGGCTGTGTTGAGTCCATACGCTTTTTAGGTACCATTGTAATTTCCTCATATGCAGTTTTGCAAATGGTATTAGTAGTATGCAAGATGCCATGAAGCCCAAGGCCTGCAGAATTTATCTTGCAGGGAGGTGGGTCTTTGTTGCCATTGTTCTGAAGTATTGAGTTAATTGTAGTTGTTTGTCTGGCATCAGATAAGCCATCTCGGCCGTTGTATTCAAGCTGGCACCCAGGAATGTCATAGTTTGTGAGGGCACTAGTTTTGATTCATGTTTGTTTACTGTGTGCCCTAGGCAACACAGAAGATGTTTTACAAAAGCCAGGTGTTGTAAAAGAATGTCCTTGCTTTCTGCTTGTATAAGACAGTCGTCCAGGTATGGGTATATTTGAATTCCCCTCTGTCTGCAGTATGCAATTACTGGTGCCAGGCATTTTGTGAAGACCCTGGGCACAGTAGATAAGCCAAAGGGAAGTGCAGAGAATTGGTAATGGGTTGGACCTGCAATGAAACAGAGGTATCTTCTGCAATTTTGTCTGATAGGGACATGCAGGTATGCCTCCTTGAGGTCCAACATTACCAGCCAAGCTTTCTTGCCCAACATGGGAAGAAGCTGCTGTAGTGTTAGCATCTTCAATTTGGGTACTTGCAAGAAGGTGTTTAAAATTGAAAGGTCCAGAATGGGTCTCCAAGCATTGTCCTTTCTGGGGACTAGAAAGAGCCGTGAGTAAAATCCTTGGCCTTGCTCCTGTGTAGGTACCAGTTGGATGGCTCTCATGTCCGTGCGAGCTGTAATTTATTTTTGTGCCTCTGCCCATTGATTTTGTGGCAGGTTTGGAATTCCTTTTATCCTTGGCAAGGTGTGGAAATGGAATCTGTATCCATGCGAGATAATGTCTAGGACCCATTTGTCCTTTGTGATGATGCACCAGTTGTCTGCAAAAAGTGTTAATTTTCCTCCCAAGGGAGTTGCCAAGAGGGTTTTGCTTGGCAGTTTGAGGTTTAAGTCATTGTGTTTGCCTTCTAGTGGTTTGGGACCTGTCTTCTCCTCCCTTCTGTGTTGAAGTGCCCCATTGGTGAGGTTTGTAAGGGATTTGTGCTTGTCCTCTGCCCCTTGGGCACCTGTATTTACCCCTCTGTGGCCTGTCAGAAGTTGGAAAGGACCAGTTTTTTGTTGGTCAATTTCTGCTGAAGCGTGGGGGCTGTACCTGTAAGAAATCTTTGACCGTCTGCATAGATTTTGCCTTATCCTCCATTTTCTTTAAAACCTCCTCTGCTTTAACCCCAAATAAAACATCCTGCTGTAAGGGTGCATCCAGTAACTTTGCTTTAACATGATCAGGCAGAGATTGTTCCTTTAACCAAGCATGCCCACGTATAACAGGCCCAGTAACAGCTGCTCTGGAGGAAGCTTCCAAGGCATCAAAACCACATTGTAAAGTATGTTTGCCCACCTGTTCAGCTGCATGCAACAGATCTTGCATTTCCTTGAGTTCAGACTGTTGAGGGAGCGTGGCCATCTTTTGTTTTATTTGAGACATAAGGAATTGCTGGTATTTAAGCATGTGAAACTGACAATTTAGTGCTCTCATAGCTAGAGTAGTTGAGGTGTAAACCTTCTTCCCCCACCTGTCTAGTGCTCTGGAGTCCCATTCCGAAGGTACAGGATTTTTAGCCATAGAAGCCTTAGCCCCTTTGGGACCCTGGGATACTGTCTCTGGATCAGCAGCAGGGCTTTTGTAAAGGAATTTGTGAGAGTCAGGCACTCTATAGTATCTATCTGGTTTGGCTGGAGCAGGAGGCAGAGAATCTGGATTTAAACTAGATTCTAAGAAAACATCATCTACTATGTCCAAAACTGGGGGGATAGCAAGAGGTCTGTGCTGGGGAAGTAAAAGAAACTCCCGGAGCCTTTTCTTTGAGTCAGAGTAGTCCTGACCTTCCCAGTGGAAATGTTCCCTCATGGTGTGTAAGGTTTCCCCAAAGGAGTAGTCTTCAGGGGGAGAAGCTGAGGGAATTGAGTCTTCAGCATCAGAATCTTCATAAGGGGGAAAGGAGTAATCCTGATCCTCAGAGGAGCCTGGGGAAACAGACACCTGATCAGAGGAGGCATAATCCTCCTCTTGTCTAGGCCTTTTGTCGGGGGGGGGGGGCTGGGAACCCCTGATCAAAGAAATCAAATCTTCAGCCATTTTAAGCATCTGTTTCTCAGGCATAGGGCCTTGACCTGGAGACTGAAGTGTAGGCTTTTTTGGTTTTAGAGGAGTCTTAAGCTTAGCATAAGATTTTATGGTGAGGGTAGTCGGTCTGAAGACACCTTCAGAAACCGAAGGTGTTTCTGCAGCACCGGCTTCCCCTACTGCGATGTCATCAGTAGGGCCTAAGGAAAAAGGCTGCATCAGCCTAGAAATCTCTGCTAGGGGATCCGATGCGGCCTGGGGATCCAATTCAGCGGTAGCCAGGGGCTGCGTATGGCACCTCACTAAAAACCGGAGAACCGGCGACAGGGCCAGCCGAGGCCTCAGAGTCTGGCTTGGATCTAGGCTGCCTGTCCCTATCCTTGCATTTTTTATGCACGCCGGTAGTCAGTTGCTCCGACGGCATAGTGTAATTAAATTTTCTACCGAAGTAGTGTCGTGTGAAATCAAAGCAACGCTTTATAGTTCGCTTATTGAACCTAGCACAAAACCGACAACCAGTGACGTCGTGGTCTGGGCCTAGGCAAGGTATACAAAAAGAATGAAAGTCCTTATGAGGTATTTGCTTCCCACAAGAAATGCAATTGTTAACTTTTTCTGACATCGGACTGAGGCAAGAAAAGGTTCCCCAACGAGGTACTTAGCTTTGAAGACTTCGGACTGAAACTCGATTCGAAAATCTCAGGTGTCGGCCGACCAGCACTTGCGAACTGCTTCTGCTTCGGGCACCGCGCGGCAAGAAAGACTGAAGAAAATGGCGTTGGATGCCTCTGATATACCCCTGGTGCTCTGACATCAGGGAAGAAGCGACAGCAACTGACGCCGGACCAAGACTTTGGAATTCTGGCCGACTGCGGGACCGTCTGACGGCAGGATAACCCAAGTGTGATGACTGCAGCAGGGTAACACGATGAACATCCTTATCTAATCAGATGCTTTGTCACCCAAAGGAGGTGGCTAAAACTGTATGTATAATGATAAACAGCTGCATGCATTAAAACATGTTTAAACTCCGTCCTAATTTCATTATTGTTATTAGATGATACTGTGTCTGTCCCATACTAAACACTTCTACAAATGTTTTGTAGCACTTATGCTAAAGAAATTCATTTATGCTTTTACTCAGACTTTATTTCAGTTTTGAACTGCAAAAGATAATGACAAAATTAATTTCTCTACCATGTTTTCCTTTCCAGAATGTCAGACGGTCCCGCAGTCGGCCAGTTGCTGTCGCTTCTTCCCTGATGTCAGATTTCGCTCTAAAACCTATATCTACCTCTTTCATCTTCAAACTCATTCACAAACTTAAACCCTGCACCCCTTCTGCTGACAAGCTCCCTTCTCTTTTCCTTCAGAAAGCCGCTAAAGAAATTGCTTATCCTATTTCCTTACTCATCAACAGAACTATCCAAGAAGGAACCATCCCTGATATATGGAAAGTCTCCTATATTATACCACTTCATAAAGGTGGAAACTCCCTTGACCTTTCCAACTTTAGACCAATTGCCCTTCTTTCACCCCTTGCAAAAATAATGGAAAAATGTATTCACCAGCAACTGGTACACCACCTCTCCCTCCACAACATAATAGCAAACTGCCAGCATGGTTTTAGACCCCATCATAGTACCACCACTGCCCTTCTCTCCTTTATAGATACTATCAACAAAAATCGAAACAACCATTCTCTCTCCTCCGCTCTTTTCATTGATCTCTCAAAAGCTTTCGACATGGTTAACCACTCTCTCTTAATCAATATTCTCGAATCTCTTCCTTGTGATAAACTAGCCACAAATTGGTTTAAATCTTACCTTAACAACAGACAACAAGCAGTAATTTGGGAAAATCACATCTCTTCTCTCTTGCCCATTTCCATCGGAGTTCCCCAGGGCTCCATTCTAGGTCCACTTCTGTTCACCCTCTTTATAAACGATCTTCAGACTGCTATACCACAAGCTACCTGCATACAATATGCAGATGATTCTACCCTTATCTGCTCCGCACCTTCTTCTACTGAACTGACCTCCTTAACACAAAATACCTTTAACAAAGTAGAAACTTGGTTTTCTAAACGGTTTCTCCTACTAAATGCAAAAAAACTAAACTCCTCCTCTTCTCCCCACCTCTCGGTCCCCCTTTAAACTTTACCATTTCTTCTAATAATGGCACTATCATCTCGCCTGATCCAACTACTAAACTTCTTGGAATAACCATTGACAATCATCTTTCCTTCGATCAGCACATAAACAACACCATCAAGGTTGTTAACAAAAAATTGGATCCCTATATCGTATTAAACCTTTTCTAACCCCAGCAACAAGAACCAAATGTGCTCAAACCCATCTCCTATCTACTCTCCTATATGCTTCTCCCATTTATACCAACCTCAAGAAAACAATCTTAACAAACTTGAAACTTGCTATAATAACATAGCACGTTTACCACTAGTAACCCCTTTAGGACTCACCACTGTATAAATCTAAAGCAACTTGGCTGGCTCGAATTTCAAAACTACCTAAAATTCCTCAACTCACTATAGCTCACAACATATTACACCTACCTGACAACACCCCTATACTCTCTCAACTCCTAATCCCGTATAATAATCTGAACTCGCTCCTCTAGTAAACTTATGACTAAATCAATAAAGGCAAACAACACAGCAGGTTGTTCTCTTTTCACTAACACTATAGGTAAATGCTGGAATCTCTTACCTTGTGACATAACTTTGACTACATCCCTGCCTCAATTCAAACAGAAAATTAAACTGTACTACCTAAATCATTGGCTTTGTTTCTGCAGTACACCAGGCTAACCTTTTTCTTTCTCATACTACATCTCTCCTTCACTCTTCCTATTAGTATCTGTCTTATTTCTTCTCCTTTTACAGTACTAATCGACCTAGGTACATTCTATGTAAAATTGCTAATATGGTATTAACTGCTCATCGAAATGTGCTTCTCCTGAATCTATCTTGCATTCTGTGTGATGTTATGATTTTCTAATTTGTTACTTATAAACATTTGTAATATTTTGTAATGTACTTAGTATTTAGTGGAGCTTTTCTCCTCGGGCCTCTGCTGAAAATGGACATGTATCCAGCCAGACTAGCCCGGTCAACAAATGTAAAATAAATAAATAAATAAATAAATTCTTCTGTTTATATCACCATATATGCTCACTGCAGTCAGCAAGCCTATGTGCTAACTCAGGAAATATAATCAATGCAGATATTCAGAATTACAAGACATGCTACTGTGGTTAACTTAAATTTACATTTTTGCATGATCAAAAGTCTACATACTGATCTCAGATTGCTGTGCAAATACATTTGAGCTCCCCACGTGCTTAAACTTATAAAACATTTGCTTGTCAAAATCTGATATCAATGATAGATTCTGTTTCTATATTAAACTTGCTAACGTTTTGTACCCATGATCAAAGCGCAGGTGATATCTTGTTCCTGAACTACTCAGCAGTTTACTGTCAGTGTGTTGTTTCCCTTATCTAGCACTGATAACTTATTGGGAGTTCAGTTGTTACAGGCATGCTATTTTAGATTGCTTCAAATGCCTATAAATCTGCAAAGCAGCAAAATATTACTACACCATAACTTTACCCTAATTGTTATAAACTCACATTTGCAAGACAGCAGCATGAGTTGTATCAACAATAAGGGTTTTTGAAGTCCTATAGTTTTGCTTTACTCTCTGTGCCAAAATGCAATAACTGTTCTAATGCACACACTTGGCAATTGGAAGAAACATCTGCTTTCATTGCTTTGGAGCATTTATTTACCATTTATTAACCAGAAATAGGGGTCCCTAGCACCTCAGCCACTGCACAGACCACAAAGACAAGGGTGATTCCCTAGCACCTCAGTCACCAAGAAGGTTGCAAGGACAGGGTGATTCCCAGCACCTTGGCCACCAAACAGGCCACAAGGACAGGGGTGATTCCCTTATGCCTTGGCCACCACACAGGCAACAAAGACAAGGGTGATTTGCTAGTGCCTTGGAAACTGCACAGGTCACAATGAAGGGTGATTCCTTAGAAATTCAGCTACCACACAGGCCACAAGGACAAGGGTGATTCCCTAGAGCCTCAGCCACCACATAGGCCACAAGGTCAAGGGTGATTCCTTAGCACCTCGGCACTGCACAAATCAAAAGGACAGGAGTGATTCCCTAGAACCTCAGACATCACAGAGACCACAAGGATAAGGCTGATTCCCTAGCGCTTCAGCCCCCCTCCCAACAAGCTTCAAAGAAAAGTGTAATTCATGCATTTATGGGGGCAGATGGCTTCACTGCAGGTTCATGTCATCAATACAGGAATTTAGTGCACAATTCATTGAAATTTAATTTCATTAAATATTTTTAGAGTTTATGTCCAAGTTCTCAAACAGTGGGGATAGCAAATTTCTTCTTCTTCCAACTGGTGTGCAGTCTTGGATTTGGAATATTTTATGTAGCAGGGGTGTGGGGTGCATGGGAGGTTGACCATCTGCAAAATTTGTTTTTTACATTATTTACTTATTTTCAATGAATTGACTTTTTAATGTTCTGGGCTAATGAAATGTCAGTCGATGTAATGAATGCATGATGAAAGCAAGTATAACGTGTGTATGTGTGTATGTGTGTATGTATATCTATATGTATGCATGCACGTGTATATGCGTGTGCTTATATGTATGTATAATATATATATATATATATATATATATATATATATGTCCATTTCATTGACACCATTCAAAAACTAGTCAAGGATTCATCTACAAAAACCAACCCTAACTACCAAAATACCACACAAATAGACCCCATATCTGCTTCTATACACACTATGGTTTCCTCTAACAATCTCCTTTCTCACTACAACCAGTACCTACATCCCTAATTCTAAAATTGCTAACCAAGCTAAATCCCTGCTCACTCTCCACTGATAACTTACCACCTGAATACTTATAACTTGCTGCCAAAGCTATAGCTTACCCTGTAAGTATTCTTATTAATCATTTAATCTCTGAATCTTATGTCCCCCAACTGTGGAAAAAGTCTATTATAACTCCAGTACAAAAAGGTGGTAATGCACACGATCTCTCAAATTACCAGACAATCTCCATTCTCACCCCACTATCCAAAATCCTAGAGAAATGCCTACAATCCCAACTACTAAATCATCTCATTAACAACAACCTCCTAGCTCCCACTCAACATGGATTCCGCCCTGGACATAGCACAACCACAGTTTTACTCTCCTTCACTGACACTGTGAATAAAGCTGTTGATGCTGGCCTATCAACTTCAGTACTCCTGTTAGACCTATCAAAGGCTTTCAACACAGTATCACACTCTAAGTTATTACAATATTTAGAAAAACTTGGATGCTCTCTAAGAGTATTAACTTGGTTTTCCTCCTACCTAAATGATAGACAACAATCGGTTAGATGGCAAAACCAACAATCAGAGTATCTGGCAAATAACACAGGTGTCACACAAGGGTCCATTTTAGGACCACTACTCTTTAATATATTCATTAATGATCTTAATAAAGCCTCCCAACAAAGCATATTAATTCAATACAAAGATGATTCAACTATCATCTCATCCTCCAACAATTTCGCTAACCTCTAGAAGATCACCCAAGATGCATTCACATCCATATAAACCTGGCTAAATGACGCTCAAGATTTTTTCACATAACAATACAGAAATAGAACAAGTGCTATCTGCAGAACTTTTAGGAATCACTATTGATAAATTCTCTTTTCATAGGTTCATAGGTTCATACTAGGCTATCTGCCCTAGGGCATTTACAAGCCTAGCCAGAGTGTGTTTGGCTTTCGCCACCCCTTGGAATGAGTTTACTGTGCCCTTTTTAAGGTTGTGTTTACTGTGCCTCTGTCTAGTAGTGACACAGAAGTGATCCCCAGGGTAAACCTACGATCTCCCATCCACTTGTCAAGATTTTTCTTGAAGAGAGTCAGTGAGGGGCTCTGCCTAACATGGACTGGGATTCTATCCAGAGTGAAAGGAGCCTCTGGGTTATGAATCTGTCCCTCCAGCATGTCCTATTTATTTCTGTGCTGAGGTTCAAGTCACTCGATCGCGTAGCTCTAAGGGATTTGGATTTTCTGAGGTGGAGCATGTCCATTAATTCAGGGTTGGACATGGTTTTGTACGTCAGGCATAGATCGCCTCTGAGTAGGCGGTATGCAACTGAGTAGAGCTGGAGTTTCTTTAGCCAAGCAGCATATGGCATCTGTTTGAGTCCCTTGATCCTCTTAGTGAGGTACTTTTGGGGTCTTTCTAGTTGCTGCAGGTGTCGGGTAAGGTACATCCCAAATGGGGCATTGTACTCAATTATGGGCCTGATGAGGGATGAGTAAAGGGGCACAATGACCTCCCTTGATCTAGATGTGAATCCTTTCATGATAAGGTGGCTATATAGAAGGTCTTCCTAACCACTTTGGCAATGTGGTTGTCAGAGGAGAGGTTACTATCAACTTGGGTCCCCAGGTCCCTAATTACTTCTTCTGTACTTAATGGATTACCGCCTATGTGGTAATTTGTGGGCACTTTGTTTTTGCCAAAGGGTATAACTATACACTTTTTGGCATTTAGTTTAAGGCCATGGCTCTGGCACCAGTTATCCGTCTCTATGAGACCCTTTTGGAGGATGCTTGTGTCAGCTGGAGAGTCAATTATGGTGCCCAGTTTGCAGTCATCTGCGAACTTGGTCAGCCGCAGTCCTCCCGTGTTAGCCTGTACCTCAGAAAAATATATTCTGAATAAGAGAGGTCCCAGGACTGAGCCCTGTGGGATGTCACTTGTAACTGGTTTAGAGTCTGACCATGTGGGTTCTGTCCTTGAGCCAGTTTGCAACCCATCTTATGACATAGGGGTTTATATTTAGGCTGGAGAGTTTGTCTACGATGCCTGAGTGGGGTATTGTGTCAAAGGCTTTTGCGAGGTCTAGGTAGGCTGTGTGGACCACCTTACCCTCATCAATGGCCTTGGTGACTGTTTCAAAGAAATCTACCAGGTTCAGGAGGCAGGATCTGCCCTTGACAAAGCCGAATTGGGTAGGATCCAGTGTCTGTAGGTCCCCAATGTCTTTGTTTATGAGCTCCATAATGATCCTCTCCATAGCTTTGCAGACCAGGCTAGTCAGGCTTATGGGGCGGTAGTTTCCAGGGTCCATAGAGGTGCCTCCTTTGTGAAGTGGGACTACTATTGCTGTACGCCATTCTTTGGGTACATATTCTGTAGTAAGGCTAAGATTGAATATCAGCTTTATGTGAGGGTATAGCTCTTCTTGGAGTTCATGTAGCATGCAGCATGCAGCCCGGGACACCGCCCGGTCCCATTGATGCTGTGTTTTTTGCTTTGGAGAGGGCGGCTCTCACCTGGGCATCTGAGATGTCAGGGAGGCAACACTCTGCTGGGATAGATATTTCTCCTTTTGGGGGGGAGTGGGGGAGAAGTTTACACTGAACCTGTCTGCCAGGATGTTGGCAATGTCTGAGGGTTCAGTGTATTTATTGTTATTATGGACTAACTCCGAGCATATCTGGGAGTTGCCACCCAGGTTTCTAACATAACTAAAGAAAGCCTTATGATTATCTCTTGTTGCTTGTACAATTTTTCTCTCGAAAGTGGCCTTGGATGTTTTAATGAGTGATCATAGTTTTTTGCTAGTACTGATCAGAGATGCCTTCCCTTTTAGGGATTTTGCTCTATCATGTAGTAGCTTCCTCCTTCTGTTGTATAGCTTATTTATGGCTGGGGTCCACCAGACAGAACGCCTGCCTTTGGGGGAATGGGTCTTGGTTTTATTTGGGATTGCATGATCCATGCATTCCTGAAGGTGTCCATAGAATGTGTTTATAAAGGATTCAGCAGATAGGGCCGTGGTTTCCACTGGCCTGGGGGCCTTGAAGGATTCCACTTTGGTTTTAAGAAGTGTGAAGTTAGCTTTTCAGAAGTTCTTCACTGTGGTCTTTTGTGCTGGGGGTGGGATGTGGATTTCTAGTGAGATTAATTTATGGTCCGATCTTACCAATGAGGGGTATTCTTCTGGTATGGAACATTGTGTTCCCATGCTGGTGATGATCAGATCTAGTATGTTTTCCCCTCTTGTGGGAGTGGTGACCAATTGTTCCATACCATTTGAGTTTATGAATTTTGGGAACCTCTGGGCTAGGGTGCTGGGGCTTGAGTAATGCTCCCAGTCTATGTTTGGATAGTTGAAGTCCCCCAATACGATGGTGTTTGGAGAGACCTTCATATTCTCCAGTGTCTTCAGGAAGGCCGAGTGGGGTTCCTGAGTTTGAGAGGGTGGTCTGTAGCATGCTACAAACTGAAAGGCAGTTTTGTCCACTGTTAGTTGCACATGGATGGTCTCCGATGCTTTGTGCAATGCCACTAACCTGGAGGTGTGGGTGTCCTTGATCAATATGGATACTCCCCCTCCTTTTGTGGTTTGGTCTGAGTTTTGGGGCCGAAAAGCATGATATGAGGTATAACCTGGTAGTGCTGGGGTGCTCTAGGGAGCCTTGAACCAGGTTTCTGTCACTGCACAGACATCGATGTTCTCCATACTGAGGAGGGCTTCAACAGCGTGCATCTTGAGGTTTAGACTTCTGGCATTGAGCAGCATTACCCTTAGTTTCTTTCTACTTGTGTTGTCTAAGGAGGTGGGTTTGTCTTTTGAGCCTTGCCTAAAAAAGGCTCTATGGGGGTGACAAGAGCCTTTTCCAATATCCGAAAGCCCAGGGGTGACAGGTGCAAGCCGTCCCTTGCTAAGCAACGTGGCTTGTCGAGCACATCATCCCAGGCAGACAGATACTGAATCCCCTTTGAATGACACCAATACTTAAGCCAGTTGTTGAAATTGATCATTTTGTCTTTATACTGAGGCATCATTCTTGGTGAGGGTAAGATGCTGCTCAAGGTCAGGGTCATACCGGCCTGGGCTACATGATCAGAGAGCTCCTCTATGTCTCTTTTCATGTAGTCCAGGGAGGTATATCTCAGGTCATTCACACCAGCATGAACAATGACTGAGTCATATTTGTACTTGCTTTGGAGTGACCTGAGTGCTTGTGTTATGTGGCGGATTCTAGCGCCCAACAGGCAGTCCACTGTGACCTTTTCTTTGTTCAGCCTGGTGAGCGGGATGTCAGTGTGTCTGACTATAGAGTCACCTATTACAAGTGTATCAGTTATGTTGTTGAGCCTTAAGGGCTGTGGCTGTTTGACACACTGACTTTGTGAGATATGTGTTGCCTGTGTTTTGTTTTGGGGTAGCGGTCGCTTGGGTGACTGCTTTGGAGGTCTCTGCTGTTTTGGCAGATTTTTATTTAGAGCCTCCAAGTATGTTTTTGTGTGTTTATGTGTTTGGTCTGCAGATTTGGTAGGACTATGTGAGACTGGATTTGTGGTGTGTGTGGTTATTTTCCCCTCCTGACTGGTTACAATAGTACTGAGTAGAGAGAGCTCAGCCTCCAGTTTGGCTATATGGTTGTATCTCTCACATATATTTGTACTTGTTGGGAGGAGGAGAGGGTATTTTTGGTTATATATAGGAGGAGAGGGTTGTCCGTGTACATGAGGCAGTTGTAACATTGCCTCAAGATTCCCAGATTCACCAGCTGGACTGGAGAGGAAACCAGTAATTGACCTTTGGACATGCTAGAATAGTATGGGGAACTCCTTTGCAACTGTATCAGAAAGGACCAATAGGGGATAAAGTACTCAAGGGGAGTATATGAGGATGTAGTGCTTATTTAGATTATTAGTGCTTAACTTATAGAAATTGCTTATATGAGCAAGTGCAGGGTTTTAGATTTAGAATAGAGTGTTTAATTTGAGAGTTAGAGCAGTTCCAAGGGAAAAAGTGAAGAGTAGACTTTGTGGAGCCGGGAATAGTTTAAACCCGATTAACCAGTGCTGCCTGATGCGCAAAATCACGCAAAGCCGCGCTAAGCGATTTTTATACCAGGAAGAACAAAAGGATAGAAATTAGCCCAATATGGCCAATGAGCTACAAGTTGCTGGGTTGGGACCACTCGTACAGGGACAGATAGGCTGCTCAGAGTTCCCTCTCTCACAGTGAACAAGGAAGCCACCTAACTATTCAAGTATGATATGGGCAACATAGGAACCTTAATCACAGTCCTGGATTCAGCAAAGCCTGAAAACCGGACTAGACTAGTACAGAACGGCGGGAAAGCAGGGAGATTATTTTTTGTATTTTTTTTTTTTTCACAGATAACAAAAATGCAGCAACTTAAATAACTCTAAATACACAGAGGAGGCTAGCGCACTTGAGTGTGTAGCTTACAACTATGTTACAGATATACAAGCAAAAACGACAAACAGTAACTTTTTAAAGTGCAACAATGAATTTTAAGTACAGTAAGCAATGCAGATATCAGTAGGATTCCACAGTAGCACTGAATAACCACGTTTTCGGTGGAATTAGCATTTCAGGGATACAACAAGAAAGAATCAATACTTAAACACTTCCAAAGTCTCTCTTTGTCTCTCGGCCACTTGTAGGACTCTGCAGGGCACCACGAGGAGCTTTGCTGAGCTGTATACAAGCGCAAAGCCGCGCTAAGCGATTTTTATACCAGGAAGAACAAAAGGATAGAAATTAGCCCGATATGGCCAATGAGCTACAAGTTGCTGGGTTGGGACCACTCATACAGGGACAGATAGGCTGCTCAGAGTTCCCTCTCTCACAGTGAACAAGGAAGCCACCTAACTATTCAAGTATGATATGGGCAACATAGGAACCTTAATCACAGTCCTGGATTCAGCAAAGCCTGAAAACCGGACTAGACTAGTACAGAACGGCGGGAAAGCAGGGAGATTATTTTTTGTATTTTTTTTTTTTTCACAGATAACAAAAATGCAGCAACTTAAATAACTCTAAATACACAGAGGAGGCTAGCGCACTTGAGTGTGTAGCCTACAACTATGTTACAGATATACAAGCAAAAACGACAAACAGTAACTTTTTAAAGTGCAACAATGAATTTTAAGTACAGTAAGCAATGCAGATATCAGTAGGATTCCACAGTAGCACTGAATAACCACGTTTTCGGTGGAATTAGCATTTCAGGGATACAACAAGAAAGAATCAATACTTAAACACTTCCAAAGTCTCTCTTTGTCTCTCGGCCACTTGTAGGACTCTGCAGGGCACCACGAGGAGCTTTGCTGAGCTGTATACAAGCGCAAAAACCGCGCTAAGCGATTTTTATACCAGGGAGAACAAAAGGATAGAAATTAGCCCAATATGGCCAATGAGCTACAAGTTGCTGGGCTGGGACCACTCGTACAGGGACAGATAGGCTGCTCAGAGTTCCCTCTCTAACAATGAACAAGGAAGCCACCTAACTATTCTAGTATGATATGGGCAACACAGGAACCTTAACCACAGCCCTGGATTCAGCAAAGCCTGAAAACCGGACTAGACTAGTACAGAAAGGCGGGAAAGCAGGGAGATTATTTTTTTGTATTTTTTCTTTTTTCACAGATAACAGAAATGCAGCAACTTAAATAACTCTAAATACACAGAGGAGGCTAGCACACTTGAGTGTGTAGCCTAAAACTATGTTACAGAACAACACATTCCCAATACAGGAAAGAAAACACATTTCAAACTTGGCAAACTATACCGACATAAACTCTACCTAGATAAACAAACTAAGATAAAACTAGCAAACACTTAGCTTATCCCATCCCTCTTGTATGGAAACCCCATTTTCACCACCTTCCATACATCCCTAAGTAGTAAGCTGCAATCTGCTACTTCAAGATAGCAAAATTTGCCTCTAACATGCCCAACCGCTCACACCACTGCAAAGCTATCTCAAACCTGTTTGGGCTTGAATTTCACCACTATCTCTGTTATACTCAATTAACACTTGCTCATAAGCTAATTTTAAAACCTGATAGCTGTCCTGCACTCCAGTCTATCTTACACATATACACCCCAACTAGAGCCCTCCAGTCTTCAGAAAGGACACTTTTAAATGTAGCTAAACTCAACAAAAGAGCAGGACAATGCCTACATTCCTACAACATTGCCAAACTATGGAATAGCCTTCCCTCATACATTAGCTAATGTGTATATATATATATATATATATATATATATATATATATATATATATATATATCTTTCAGTTTGTATTTGTTCTGTACAATATTTAATTATCTGCGGACTTTCCCGGTCAACAAACGTCAATAAATAGAAAAAAAAAAAAAAATATATATATATATATATATATATATGTATATATGTCTGTATGTGTATATATATATATATATATATATATATATATATATATATATATATATATATATATATCTGTGTGTATATGTGTATGCATTTGTATGTATATACGGGTCTACTTCAGTTTATCAAATTAACGTAAAACCAAAAATGAAAACATCGAGATGAGAGCATCAGACGTACACAAGAACAATGGCTTACAAAACTGAAATTTACAACATCGAACCATTGTGTTGTATGGTGAATGGAATTTTGAAAGCTATAGCAACACTTCTACAACTGTATGTTCAGTCTTATGGGTTTCGATTTTGTAAGCCATCATTCTTGTGTACATTCGATGTTCTCATCTTGATAAACTGAATTTGACCCATTTATATATATATATATATATATATATATATATATATATATATATATATATATATATATATATAGTTGCTCTTCCACATGCTGACACCCAGAAGGGCACTATTAAAATGTTGACAGTTCAGACTGTTGACAAAGGTGAGTGGGTTGTTATGACTGAGAATGTATTAGTGTGAGGGCTGACAGGTTAAGTACGAAGACAACTTTAGTATTGTGCATGTTTGTTGGTGAATTTTTCTGTGTCTGAGCCTGTCTTGTGTTGTGCTAGTGTTATGGAAAGGGTTTTTCTAAGATAAGGTGCAGGGTTTGGGTTATACTAACGCATGTAAATCCTAATCCTAACCCTAACTTAATATCTTACATTTCTGTAACTCTATCACTATTCAGACAAACCATATTCTATGGTATTAGTATGTTTATATTTTTCTTTTTTGTTTTCATTTTAGAGTATTTTTAGTGTAATTTGATCAGAGAAGTAGAGTGTTTGCCAGTTTTTTGCTAGCAGTTTCTGTGGGTTTTATCTGCATTTTGACTGTCTGCATTTTGATGTAAGTATTGTTAGTGTCAACATTTTGATGTGTCAGCATTTATGACTATACTTATATATACATGCACACGTGCAAGCACACACATACACACACACACACACACACACACACACACACACACACACACACACACACACACACACACACACACACGCACACACACACACACACCATACCGCTCGACTATCTAGATTTTTTGCCTCATATTTTTGGTCTTTTCTTCAAAAAATGTGTGATTTTCTGGCAAATTATTCAGGTTTGAAGTCACTAAATAATAGGTTCATAGATTCATAGGTTGGTACTAGGCTATCGGCCCTAGGGCCTATACAAGCCTAGCCATAACAATTCCCTCCCACACTTTACTTCCCTGGACCCCTGTCTAGCAGGGCAACTGACGTGATCACCGGGGTGAATTTCCTTTCTCCCATCCAATCGTCAAGGTTCCTTTTGAAGATATAGAATACTAAATAATAACAGACATTTGAGTTTCAGAAATTACATAATAAATCCTTACCTATTAAAATAGGAACTTTTTAAGTTTATAGGAGCAATTTTTAAAATCTGTCCCAATTTTTGGGCCTTTGTCCCCCCATTATTTTTAGCTTTGTCCAGATTTCTTGCTCTGAGAGGTTGAAAGGTATCTCACACACACACACACACACACACACACACACACACACACACACACACACACACACACACACACACACACAGAGGGTTGCTAGGGTATTCCATGCATCATTCTAGCCTGCATCAGTCTTTTTATTTTTTATCTCTTTTTTCATACCTGCAACAGTTCCTTTGCTCCCCCCTTCCCTTTCTTTTATAAGCTACTCTGGTGCTGAAAAAAGTACCTACGACCTCTTAACTGAAAGTAGAGAACTATGAAGGTTTTTATACTGCATGCCATGCCTCTACTCAGGTTATCAAGCTTCTAAACACACTAATATAATAAACTAAAATGGATGCCCCAGGATAATAAACTAAAATGGATGTACCCATTGGCTAACTCCATATTGCTCTCAGGCCACTAGGTTCAGATAGGAAATATACCCCAACCAGGACCTATCAATGCGATAGAATCACCCCAAACAGTCTGTTTTTATTAAACCCTGACATGTAGTAGACAACTTAAAAATCACTATAGATTACTCATTCTTATAAACTCACTTGTTACAATAAAATGACTGTTTGAAATTCACTCATACCTATATGTCAGATATGTTTGCTACAGTATACAACTTAGAGATCTTGATCAAGCCTAGAGACGTGGACAGCAGCAAAGTCTTGTCTGGCTTCAGAACCTGCCATGTGGCCAGAGTACACAGCAGTGGAGGAAGGGATGCCCTGCGCTCCATTATATGTTATGCACCATTCTGTGTACTGTCCGTCTATGAAAGGCAATCAAGGACAGCTCTTGTCATAGTCTTTGTTTGGTTTACATGTTCTTCCCTTGCCTCAATGATAAAGAAACTTTTAAAGCTAAAACATTAATTATTTTAGGTTATGTCTACTAAGCACCTGTTTAAGTGGCATATGAATTTAATGTATTTGTCTGATGAAGTTCTTTATATAGAGCAAAAGAGCTTACGCAAACCTTATTAAATTTATTTTGTGGTTTTCTAAGTTGTTGCATTTTCTTATTTATTTATTGTTTGTTACCTTTTGCAACTTTAGGAGTTTGACCAGTTCACTAAGTTACCATATAATTAATAAAAAGGACTGTCCATCTCGGTCATCCTAGCAGGTGGTAAAACCCTTAAGGTGTATGTATGCTCTGCCTCTCACCTGAGTTTACTGATGATCTTCTCCCAAAAACACTAGGCTGGCTATGGAGTGATTTTCTTTCTGAAATTCTGCTAGCAGAGAGCTATAGACAAAGCTGTAATACTGTCAGAACATCTACAATTCATCATTCCCAGGATGAAAATACTATTACCGTGCTCTGATGTTGTCATTTTCATTAATTCCTCGGCCTGTGGGTATAGGATTCAATCTCAGATCTGATTTGGCCTCTTTCCAGGCTCAAGATTCAAAGCTCAGGCTCCTCCTCTCCATCCCATAATGCCTCCTTTCCCCAGAATACCTCAGATCTCATTTTCCTCTCACCGAGAAGCATTGGGATTTTGTTGCTCCAGCTCATTTTCCATTCAAGAGTTTCTGTAAATCAGCTTTCAGATGTTCCTTTTGGTCGCTCATCCTTCCTCTCCTCCCACCTTCTTTTCAGTTCATTTATATATATAAAAAAGATTGCTCTTGTAGTTTTAGCTAGTTCCCAGGGTTTTCTTCCATATTAGTTAGCATCTCTGTCTCTTTCCCTTACAGTCTTCTTTGCTTCCACTTCTCTTCTATCTGGTTTATTATGGCTGAGGAGCCTGATAAACCGTCGGGGTTTAAAAAATGCATTTCCTGTGGGCACAAGATTCCCTTGTCTGATGCCCACAGGGAGTGTGTTTACTGTCTAGGCCCAGTGCACCTAGACAGCTCCTGTGAAATATGTGGGGGGTTTAATCCTTGTGCACTAGCGGACCATCGCAACAAGCTGGTATTGAAGGTCTTGCTTCTTCCTTCCACTCCTTCAACACCTTCCACTTCAGGGGCTCAAACCTGTTTGAAAACCTAAGGAGGCCAGGGAACACAGGAAGTGTTCCCCTGAGGGCTTCTCCTTGGAGCCACCTAAAAAAGGAGCCAAAAACCATTGGATACGATAATTGTGGTTTCCTCTCCCTCAGCTCCCCTTGCTCCTACTGTCTTCTTGGGGCTAGGTTTTTTCAGTTTGGAGTTCTCCTCCCAAGAAGGCCTCCCCCAAGCCAGTGTCCAGACCACTTTCTACATCCTCCTTCATCAGGTCTACCCATAGCTTATCTGAGCGTGAGGTGGATAGATTGATGAGACAATTTCTCAAGGCATAGATTTAGATTGGGTTCTTCTGGCTCCATCCCCTTCTGAATCCATGAGCAGACATTCCCCTTTTCATCCCATGGCAAATTCTGCAATCCAACTTCCTGCTTTAGAGTTGTCAGATCCAATGGCCCCAAGAACTAAGATGTCAGATTCGATAGCAGTTATCACTTTGAGTCTGACGGTTTCCCCTGACGCACTCTTCTCTGACAGCTTCGCGGCCCAGTGCATCTAAGAGCCAAACTTAGACATTGGGTCTGGGGGGTTGACTTAAATTCAGAGGTATTCAGGGCTTCAGCATTCGATAACTCAGCTTCGACTCCCCCTTAGAGGAGAGGGTTCTGGGTGTTCAGGAGAAGTCTGCTCCAATGACTTTGGCTATGGAGGGACCACTCTCAGATCATTGTAGTCCACCTGTCTTTGAGGTGGTGGAGAGGGTCCTCACCCATCCTAGGGGATTCACATTTCTCCCAACATCCGATCTGATCCCCACCCCTATGGAATCTGTCATTGAGGCCTCTCATCTCCCACTGGGATGGCCAATACTGCAAAGCTCCCAATATCTTCCCACTGTGGAACCCCATTTTTCTTCCAATACCACCCATTGAGGAGGTCCCCGGAAGAAGAAGTGTAAAGGGAGACACCTGGATTTCCTGCAGGAATCTGTCACTATGGACACTGACTTTGAGGAAGGGTCCCCTTGATATTCACCCGAAGATGTCTCCTTTGTGGGCGCATTCTAGAGATCCTCCATCAAAAGGGTGGATGGTACTCCCAAAGCCCTAATCTAAAGGAGTCAGTGCTCTTGGAGGCCTTCGGCACCAGCACGTCTACATCCGAGGTGTCCCCCCAGTGGATCGTCTTACTGAGTTAGTTTCCACCAGGGCATGGAAGCATCTGGAGTGCTCTTGGAGGCCTTCGGCACCAGCATGTCTACATATCCAAGTGGGCTGATAAGATATTAAGTGCCCCCCCCAGACAAATCACACTGGACAAAAGGAATCCCGGTAGATGCAATGGTTGTTGCAGCAGCCACCAGAAAGTATCTAGCACAGGAAAGGTCCACTGTCCATCCACCTAACAGGGAGTCTAGGGCTTTGGACAGGTTTGGCAAGAGGTTTTATACTTCATCCACATTTGCTTTACAAGCACAAAACTACTTGTCCCATTTTACCAGGCTACAGAGGGACTTGATCAAGGAACTCTCCAGCTCGGTCCCTGAGTCTATGTCTGAAGAGGAAAGCAAGACCTTTTCCTCCACAATGGCCACTCTTCAATCGATATCGAATTCATCCATGAGGCTGATGGCCCATATGGCTGAAGGCACCTCTAGGGTCACTGATTCTGGCATTGCCATTAGGCGCCATGCCTGAATGCAGCTGTGTGACTTTGCAGAACCTTTCAAGTCATCATTTTCAACACATGCTTTGATGGTTCATCTCTGTTTGTCACCACAGTTCGTGACACACTGTCTTGCAGTGAGAAAGAATGAAAGACCTTGTCTGCCACTGGAATCCATTTTTCTACTCCACAAAGATTCTTCTCCAGGAATGAGCTTGGATGAAAGAAACTGTGGTTCAGGAAATCTGAAGGTCCTTTTCAAGAATCTCAGGAAGACTTTTCCCCCAGAAGCAGAAGCAGAAGCAGGGGGAAACAGTTACAATGGTAAACACTGCCCCAGGTGCAGAGGTGGTTCATAGAATCAAGGGTCTCGGGATTCCTCCTCAGACAGCCCCTTTTAGTGCTCATGAAGGGCTGCCTGACTGCCCTTCTCTGGAGGTAGTTGGGGGTTCTTATCCTTGCACCCAGAAGCCTGGATAGCCATCACAAATGATCAACGGGTGCAAAGGATCGTATACAGAGGATACTCCATTCCCTTTTTAAATCTTCCCAAACCAAAACCTTACCTCCCAGATGTGCCACCCAATCAGAGGGAGGCAGCAGTATTAGAAATTACAAAGTTTCTCCAAAAGAGTTATCCAGGAAGTCCCTCCTGACCAAGTTGGATCAGGCATCTACTCAAGGTTCTTTTTAGTACCAAAGAAAATGGATGACCTAAGGCCAATTTTGGATCTAACATCTCTGAACTAGTCAGTAAAAAACACAAAATTCAGGATGGTCATAATCTAATTCATCCTACCTATTGTGAAGATGGATGACTGGATGTGCTCAATACACCTGAAGAATGTGTACTACCATATCAAAATGGAGAGGCACTCCAGATGGTATCTTCATTTCAGGCTGGGATTCGTTCATTACCAATTACAAGTGCTTCTGCTTGGTCTCACCACAGCCCCAGGGTGTTCAGCAAATGCATGGCAGTAGTTGCAGATCATCTCAGACTGCAGGGATTCCATGTGTTTCCTTATCTTGATGACTGGATCCTAACTGCTTCAACCAGGCAGCTACTCACTCAAGCCAGGGATTACCTGTTCCAACTGGTTGCCACTCTTGGCATAACTGTCAACACACAAAAATCACAGCTCAGTCCTGTTCAGCTAATAGACTTCATTGGAGTTCATTTGGACACAACCAAGACTATGACTTTTCTACCACCATACAGGGTGTCCACTCTGAGACTTCATGTCTGCCAAATCCTAGCAATCTCATCCCCTCCAGCAAAACTAGTACTAAGGGCATTAGGTTCTATGGCTTCCACAATAATGCTACTACTTACGGCATGCTTACATATGTGAATTCTATAGTGGGTGTTATCAGTTCAATGGTCATTACATCAGCATTCTCTCACTCAACCTATAAAACTGTCAAGGGTATACAAACAGTCTATTCTCTGCTGGCTTAATTCCTCAAAAGTGAACCAAGCTTGTCCTTCCTCCACCAAACACCACTCTGACCAAGAACACCTCCCAGTTGGGGTGGGTAGGACATTTTCTGGGACAGATGGTCCAAGGAACATGGACGTCTCAGGAGACCAATTTGCATATCAACATGCTGGATATGAGAATGGTTCTTCTAGTGTTGCAAGCACTACACAGCTTTCTTCCTCTGGGGATCACTGAAATTCAGACAGACAATATGTCTGTAGTATTGTACATCAACAAGCAAGGGGGAACCAGATCTTATCCACTGTGCTGAGAAGTAATGAGAGTGTGGCAGTGGGCGATCTCTACCAACCCCTTTCTAGTCGCAATGCACATTCTGGGGGAGTCCAACATTCTAGTGGACAGGCTCAGCAGAACTGTACTGATGCCTCATGAGTGGTCTCTAAAGTAGTCAGTGGCAAACATGATCTTCCTCAAGTGGGGTCAGCCTTGCTGCAACCTGTTTGCCTCTCCCCTCAACAACAAATGCAGCAAGTTCTTTGCCTTGATCCCTCCTCATGGACAACCCCTGAGAGATGCTGTAATCCATGCTTGGTGTCCCGGTCTACTTTATGCATTCCCACCATTATCCCTGATTCCCAAATTCCTTCAGAAAGCTCATCAGTTGAAGAGCAAAGTAATCCTCATTGCTCCTTTCTGGCCTCACTAGGTTTGGTTTGCCTTCCTCTGGAATCATCTACTTTGTCCACCATGGACTCTGAGACCACTTCCAGACCTGTTGTCCCACCCCTCAGGGCAGACTCATCTGAATCTTCAAGGTTTAAAATTAACCGCATGGTTTCTATAGTTCCAATGATAGCTAGACATTCCAGGCTTTCATTCCTGGTCCGAGAGATTCTGGTAGCTTGCAAAGCATCTCCTACGAAGATATATAAGAGCAAACAGAAAAGGTTCTCTATTCAGGCCCAGCCAAACCTGATAGATCCTTTTATGGCTCCTGTTCCTGTGATTTTAAATTTCCTGGCTTTTCTCTTCCAGAATGGAGCCAGTCATTCCATGGTGAAGGTTCATTTGGCAGCCATTTTGCAATTCAACATTAGGGAAAATTCTTCTCTAACTTCTTCTAAGTTATGTGAGGTTTTTCTCAGGGACACCTTTTACTTTGTCTCCCAATCAAGGATCCAACACCCCTTGGGATCTTACTTTAGTTTTACAGGCTATGTTTAGGATAGATCTGAAGTTTCTCTCCTTTTAGTTGCTATTATGTTAGCAAAAAGAGTTTCCAGGCTTCATGTCCTCTGTGCTAAACCTTCTTTGTTGATCTTCCATAAGGATAGCGTATCCTTACAGACCGATCCACCCTTTTTACCTAAAGTGGCTACAGAAAACAATATCAGTCAGTCCATTCATCTCCCAGTTTTCTTCTCCAATTTCCAGAACAAGGGAGAGTACACTTTGCATCTTCTGGATGTTCATAGGCAATTACGTTTTTATCTGGATAGGACAAAATCCTTCAGAAAATCTAACCAGCTGTTTATATCCTCTTCAGAGGTTAGGAAAGGCACAGCCATTACTAAACCTCCTCTGGCCAGATGGTTGTGAGATTGCATCTCTTTTGTTTATTCATCAAAAGAATGTCCTTACTGGGGGGGGGGGGTCAAAGCTCATTATATGAAATCTGTGGTGACTTCTCAAGCTTTTTCCTTGAGAATGTCAACTGATGATATTTGTGCACCTGCCTCTTGGTCAAGGTCTCATACCTTTATTTCTCATTACAAACTAGACATCATTTCTAGGAATAGGGCTGCTTTTGGCTCTATGGTGTTTCAGAATATCTTTCCATGAGAGCCACCCTAGGCTTGTGTAGCTGGGAACTCTGTCCCACAGGTTGAAGAATGAATGAAAATAACAACATCAGATAAAGAAGTTATTTTCTTACCATATCATTCCATCTGTGTTGTCCACTTTCATTTTTCCTCAACCTCCCAACCCTCCTTCCCCCTGACCTCTTTTCTATGTAGACCTCATGGAGCTTGTCTCTATTAGGAACTGTAGTTCCTGTAGTTCCTGTGTTGAGCCCCTGAACCTTTCTCTTTTTCTGTGAAAATTTAGGTACCTTAGTTGTATATTTTTTAGCAAACTCGATCTGAGGTATTCTGGGGGAGGGAGGCATTATGGGATGTAGAGGAGGAGCTTGAGCTTTGAATCTTAAGCTTGGAAAGTGGCCAAGTCAGATCCAAGGTTAGATCTGAGACCCACGGGTCAAGGAAGAATGAAAATTGACAACATAGATGGAATGTTATTAAGAACATAACTTCTTTTTATCCTCATCCGTTTCAGACAGAACTCTAGAATCCAACCTTCCAGTTATGCACAAGTCTGTATGTTATTACCGTGGAGCAATGCAGCTCAAAAAACCCCACACAGATGCTTTGAAGGTAGATAATGTCCCTCAAATGCCAGGATACTGACTGTCTATGTTGATACTTCTTTCCACTGCAGAAGTCTCATCCATTCATTCATTCATTCATTCATTCATTCATTCATTCATTCATGTTTGGTACCTGCTTTATCCAGTTATGATTGTTCTCTCTCCGACTCACTTTCCAGTGAAGCCCACTTGAGTTGAGACTAGTTCACCAAAAAAGGCAATGCACAAATTAACTTTTACGTATAAAGCTCCCCATACCGCCAACTACTGGCACCACTGTAAATAATGTACATAACCCCAATATCAAAAGTAAGATAAGCTGCAAAAATTTTCATGGACTGCCCTTCCAGTGAAGTCACTGGAGCCAGGAAACCTTTTGTGGAGATAATCAGGAAATCCCCATTGATCATATATCAGTAAATGACTGCAGTGTTTACTAAGTCCTGCCATTAATCACAGTCCTGATCACAGTTCTTTGGAATACTGCTCTTGATGTTCATGATTACACATGCATAGTGAAGAACAATCGGCATTATGTCATCACCTGATTGCGTTTTTTTGTACTTGTGTGATACCTGAATTAAGTAGGTACAAGTAGGTAGGCTATGTGGGCATAGTATCCCCACTGAAGTCCAGGTTCATTTTTCCGATCTACAAAAACACTTATTTGTGTGCTTTCAAATTATAAACTTTAGGACAATCTTTGTGGTCTCTTGATTAGGAGTTGTTTCAGTGTGTGAAGTTGTTTCTGGTGTTGTAATCACAATCTTTTTAATATTTGTGGTCTTTTGGTGGCTGGGCTGCAAAGTGTTTGCTCCCATCTACCTGCGCAGCAATGACTTGTCCTGTTACCTTGTCTTGAGTAAATATGCTTCCTCAATGATGACTCAGTGAGGTAAATGAAGTACTGCTTAATCCAGTTCAGGGACTGAAGGATTCAGAACTAGATCTAGCAAGCAGCTGACATAAGGTAGAAAACACACACATGCACATGCACTTGTACATACACTGTTTACACCTCTGGGTAATATGGAGCATCACCTGTCACCTTTGTTTTTATATTTTATTCCCAGACAAAAATTGTTCAGATGCAGAAAGGGTGTACACGCTCCCCACAGAAGGTAAAAAGGGAATACAGACCACATACAGAAGGCAGAAAAGGTGTACATACTCCCCAAAGTAAGCAAAAAGGGTGCACAGACCCCACACATCAGGCAGAAAGGGTGTACAGACTTCCCACAGAAGGCAGAAAGGGTATACAGACTCCCCACAGAAGGCACACAAGGCAGGGAGAACAAGTCCTGCACTGCTGTGATACAATTTTCTTTCTTCATTTATGAGTCCCTTACTGCAGTGGACCCTGTCATCAGTGTAATGACCAGTACATTTCTGCATCTACTTCTCGTATCTCATCTGGTTACCTATCAAACTTTGATCACTAATGCGCATTTGTACCTCCTGCTGAATAGGGCTTTTCTTAGCTAATTTCTACAGCTTTTTATTAATTGATTTATTTGTGTATTTACATGCATTTCTTGCCTGGCATCACTGAGGTAGCTTTCTGCCATGTCACTGCTAACATCCTGCAATAATAGTTGCTCAGTTCTTACCTGCTGGACAGGACTGCACTCCTTGGTACCCTGATTCTGATCAGGATCTGCAAATACCTTTGTACTTTTCTTAGGTGACCATGAAAATGAATCATGTCCCTCCAGTTATCTACCTCCATACTGCTTCCATGATTAATATTAATTAATTCCGTGATTAATATTAATTTATTTCTCTGTCCTAATAAATTGCTAGTTATTTTACTTGTTTATTCTTTTTATTTGTGTCTGTCCCACATCTGGTTAGCTTCTCCAGGTTTTGGCTGTATCAGTTTGCTTTGTAACAATAGATTTTACTTTACTTTCAATTTTTCCACTCCAGAAATGGTTAGTATTTTTTACTGGGGGAGGAGGAAAATCTGAATGAACTTATGCATTTATTTATTTATTTTTAGAACTGTGTCTTTAGCATGAACAACTCTTTCATGAATTATTTGAATCTTCTTTAGCCTTTGGCTGTTAATTCAGTGAAGTTAAAGCCACAAAAATTCTCGCACACTTCATTTATAGCCCTCAGCTGTCACTGATTTTGCCTCAGATTTTTGGTCTGCTCCTTGTAAAATTTGTGTTTTCCTGGCAAATTGTTGAGAATTCTGGTTAATAAATAATGACAGACATTTGAGTTTCAGACTTCATACCCACCAGAAAATGCATGTCAATACAAAACCTGTTAGCCTAACAACACTCTAATTATGTCTAAGCAATTTTTTTTAAGAGGCTGAGAGGTATGATTCCAGTGGTGTCTTCTCATTCTAACCACTACTCCGAACAGTAACAAGGTATTTGCCTTCAGGCCTATAGTCCCTGTTGTCCCACTGCAGATTAAATTAATTTTTGGGGAGGAGTTGATTAGAAATGTTAAGCAGAGTTGCTCCTTTTTTAGGTAATACTCTTTAGCAGGCCTTACAAAATGATTTACTTTTGTAACTTAGGGAAACAGCATAGGTAATGTCATTTAGTTGCATTGCATTTGATATGTCACTACGAAAGCCCATGTTGTTTATTTTTATTACATTATCAATAATTCTGTACTGTGTTTAGTTTCTTTTCATTCAGTGTAAAAAAATAAAGTTTTTTTGATACATTGTTCAAATGCCTTGTTTATGTATATTCTCCTCATATTTTAAATACAGTTTGCTGCATGTCACAGATATATTTTTAAAAGAAAAAAGGCAGAACTTCCTCTAATGATTATGAATAAGCTTTAGCACATTATGTTGCATGACCTGCCTCATACTTCTCTACTGCTAAGAATTTTTGAAGAATGTCCATATTTGTGCATTGTATTGTGGCCTCTTCCTCATAAAATGTGTGGTTTTCTGGAAAATTCTTAAAGATTAAAGTCATTAAGTTGTGACAAACGTATGACTCTGGGACTGTCCTTCAGAAAAAAAAAACATGCTAATGCAAAACATGTTATTCTAGCAACTTTAGTAAGTTTGCAAGAGCAATATTCAAAATCTGCACCTGATTCTATTCATTTGCTCTCCCATTATTTGTGGCTTTGCCAAGAATTATTGTGCTAAAGACTGAGAGGTCCAATCCACAGGGTAAAAAGGAGTGAACATATTAGAACAACAGAAGTGGACTGTTTGGCTCCAATGAAATCAAGCCTGCTATTCATAAACATTAAGATACATGTAAAATATCCCAAATAACATCTAACCAAAGGGTAAAAAGGTCACACAGATAAATCATTCAGTAAAACATTCAAAAAACTACCCAACCAAGGCACTTTAAGTACTAGCTACAAAGTTTGAGAATTCATTTTATGCTCAACGTCTGAGAGACTTGGTAGGCTACAATCACCTGCATTAGAAGCTGAAGTTAAGTGCAAACTTGCAGTATTGTATTTTAGTCTTCTGTTAAGTACAAACTTGCAGTTTTAAAAGTACTGTATTTCATTTTTTCTGTTACCTAATTGTTTTCACTGAATAGTGTGCTGTGTGTGTCTCTGCTATAAGAGGGGGTGGTGGTCTTCTCACTTCTTTGTTATCTGATATTTAACTGTTAGCCTAGAGGGCTTCCTCTGTACTTTAAGTGCTAGCCACAAAGTTTGAGAATTCATTTTATCCTCAACTTCTGAGAGACTTGGTTGGCTACAATCACTTGCATTCGAAGCTGAAGTTACATGCAAACTTGCAGTATTGCATTTTAGTCTTCTGTTAAGTACAAACTTGCAGTTTTAAAAGTACTGTATTTCATTTTTTCTGTTACCTAATTGTTTTCACTGAATAGTGTGCTGGGTGTTCCTCTGCAGTTACTTCCCCACCCCCTCTCCCTGTTCTTGTCTTGGTGTTAGTATTGGTGGCTCTGGAATTGCCCGCCCCTCCTGTAAGTCTGTATTTGAACACTTCTCCTGGGTCCATCTCATTTGCTCACTTAACCGAGTACAGTGATATCATAGTCTGAGTCTAGTGTTCACTCTACTTAATTCAGAGAGAAGATTTGAGAAGGCCAACCCACTTAGGTTCTTCTTTCCCCTCTCCTTGCACTTTACTAACAAAAAACATTGCACTTTATTCATCTGCTTTTACTGTATTTGTGTTTGCTCCTACTGTATTTTGCTTTTGTCTCTTCCTAGAAGTACTCAATTTTATTTATTCTGCTGCATTTATTACTGCTTGGTAATAGCCTGATCAAACTGTAACTGTTATTCTAAGTCTTTTGGTTTAAGCACTTGGGCTTCATACCGGTTGTTTTACATTAAGAAGGTTTGTGGGCTGCACTGTTGTGGCAGGACAGGTAGCTTACATCCTTCTAAGCTGGGAATTGCTGATTGAAGGCTCAGTGTCTGCTATTCTAAACGTGTATTAGTTCTGGTTTAAGCACTTGGAATTCAGGCCAGTTATTCTACATTAAGAAGGTTTGTGGTCTGCACTCTTGTGGGAGGAGAGCCTGGATTCTGCCCTTCTGAGCTGGTAATTTCTGGTCACGGGCTTATCGTGCCTGCTTATTTGAACTGTTTCTTTCTGAAATATGTGCACCTTGTTGCTGTAGCATAGACCAGATTCAGGCCTGCTGAATCTAGCCTTGTTTGTATAACTTGAGCACTGATCCAGGCCATCTTTTTTTTGGAGAAGGTTCCCATGCACTCTAGTGGCAGGGGTGTGCAGTTAGAACTTGTTTGATTGAAGGCTGCTGGAAAAGGGCTCAGTTCTGAACTTTTTTCTGGTTAATTGGGTAACTTTTTTAAATCAGTTTGTTCATTTTCTGTTGTTTTATATATATAAAAAAATGCACTTTATTCATCTGCTTTTACTGTATTTGTGTTTCTTCCTACTTTCTAGGGGCATTGACTACAACTCTGATCTGAGATATAACATATAGATATATACTTTTCTGTGCATTTTACCTGTCTTTTTGATTGTATCTGCTTTATTTTCTGAAAAAAAAAAAATACTTGTTCCCCACCTTTCTAAGCTACTATAGTCCAGTTTTCAGGTTAGTGCTAAATTCAGGGCTGTGTTACAAATCTCTGTGTTTGCCCATACCTTACTTGGATAGAAGGAAGTTTTTCTGTTCACCTGTGAGAGAAGGGAGCTTTGCATAGCCTATCTGTCCCTGGAGGAGTGGTTTCAGCCCAAAAATTAGTAGTTTATTGGCCATTTGGGGCTAATTTCTATCTCTTTCATTTCCCTGCAATAAAAAAAATGCATTTGCCCAGTTTTGTGTGCCAGGCAGCGTCGGTTAGCTAGGGTGTTATTCCCGGCTCCACAAAGTCTCCTCTTCAATTTTTCCCTTGGAACTAGATAAACTTTCAACTTAAGCACTCAAGCCATTCATGTATCAGCCCGGCACTTGCTCAAAACTCATAGCAAGCTATTATAAACCCTAGCACTAGACCCCTCTATACTGTATAGAAGAACAAGGCTCTCTATTCAACCTTACCAGCCATTCAGTAAAACAGTTCACTGTACCTATCCAAGCATGTCCAAAGGGCAGTTTCAGGTGCACTCTCCAGTCCAACTGGTGAATCTGGGCATTTTGAGGCAATGTTACAACTGCCTCATGTACACAGACAACCCTCTCCTCCTACCACCAAACACTAATACATGCGAGAGATGCAATTATACAGCCAAACTGGAGGCTAAGCTCTCTCAACCCAAGACTGGATCAGACAGTCAAGAGGAGAAGGGAAATACTTGCATCACACCACCAGTCTCACATAGACCAATTAAACCAGCACAGGTAAAAATACACAAAAACATACTTGGAGGCTCTAAATAAAAATCTGCAAAAGCAACAGCGACCTCCAAAGTAGACATCCAAGCAACCTCCACACCCAAACACAAACCATGAAACACATACTTCACAAAACCAGTGTGCCACGCAATCACAGCCCTTACGGCAAAATAACATATCCAACATACTAGTAATAGGTGACTCTATAGTCAGGCACACTGACATCCCACTCACTAGGCTGAATAAGGAGAAGGTTACTGTTAGCTGCCTGTCGGGTGCCAGGATCTGCCACATAACACAAGCACTCAGGTCACTCCAGAACAAGTACAAATATGACTTTGTCATTGTCCATGTTGGTGTGAATGACCTGAGCCGTACCTCCCTGGACTACATGAAAAGAGACATGGAAGAGCTCTCTGATCACATAGCCCAGACCGGTATGACCCTGAACCTGAGTAGCATCCTGCACTCACCAAGAATGATACCACGGTATAAAGAAAAAATTATCATTTTCAACAACTGGCTAAGTTTCTGGTGTCATTTAAAGGGGGATCCAGTGTCTGTCCAACTGGGATGACATGCTCGACAAGCCACACTGCTTCCCTAGAGATGGCTTGCACCTGTCACCCTTAGGCTTTCGAATACTGGCCAAGGCTCTTGCCACCCCCATAGTGCCTTTTTTAGGCAAGGCTCAAAAGACAAACCCACCACTGTAAATAACACAAGTAACAAAAAACTGAGAGTAATGCTACTCAATGCCAGAAGTCTAAACATCAAAATGCATGCACTCGAGGCACTCCTCAGTATTTATAAAATCGATATATGTGCAGTAACAGAAACCTGGTTTAAGGTTTCAGAAAGCACCCCAGCACTACCAGGCTACAACTCATATCATACATTTCCGCCACAGAACCCGGACCGAAATACAAAAGGCAGGGGCGTATCCATATTCATCAAGGATACCCACACCTCCAGGGACACAGCACGATGCTTCAGAGATGATCCACATGCAACTAGCAACGGGCAAAACTGCAATTCAAATTGTAGCTTGCTATAGATCACCCACCATGTCCCAGGACCCCCATTCCGCATTACTGGAAACACTGGGAAACATAAAGGTCCTACCAAACAGCCTAATATTGGGTGATTTCAATTACCCAAACATTAACTGGGAGAACTACTCCAAGTACTAACTCCCTTACCCAACATTTCCTAGAATTTATAAACTCAAATGCCCTGAATCAACTGGTCAGCACTCCCACCAGAGGTGACAACATATTGGACCTGGTCATCACCAACATGGGCGACCGGTGTTCCACACCGGAGGTCAACCCCTCGCTGGTTAGATCTGACCATAAACAAATCATTTTGGATATCTACATTCTGCCCCCAGCCCCAGACAAGGAAACCACTGTGAAAAACTTTTCAAAAGCAAACTTCATGTTGCTTAAGACCGAGGTGGAAAATTTCAAAGCCCCCATGCTAAAGGATAACGCTGTCCAAGCTGCAAAATCCTTTACTAATGCATTCTACAAGCAACTACAAGAATGCATGGATCACGCTATCCCAAGCAAAACCAGGACTCACTCCTCCAAGAAAAGGAAACCAGTCTGGTGGACCACTGCCACAAACAAACTACACAATAGAAGGAGGAAACTAGTACAGAAAAGAGTAAAATCCCAAAAAGGGAAGACATCTCCGATCAGTATCAGCAAGAAACTACAATCCCTCATAAAATCATCCAAGGCGAGCTTTGAAAGAAAAATTGCCAAGGACTCCAAAGATAACCACAAGGCATTTTTTTAGCTATGTCAAGAATCTAAGTGGCAATGCTCAGATCTGCTCAAAGTTAGTACAGAATAGCACAAAATACACTGAACCGACTGATATCACCAACATCCTGGCAGACAGGTTCAGTGCAAAGTTCACCTCCCTCTCACCCCCAAAAAGGACCATAACCATACCAGAAGAATGTAGAGCCCCTGAAATCACAGACACTCAGGTTAAAATAGCCCTCTCCAAAGCCAAAAACACAGCAACAATGGGACCGGATGGTGTCCCAGGCTGCGTCCTACACAAGCTCAAAGACAAACTAACCCCTCACCTAAACACACTGTTCAAACCCATCCTCTATACAGGCTATGTACCCATAGAGTGGCGCACAGCAACAGTTATCCTGCTCCACAAAGGTGGAGCCACAACAGACCCCGAGAACTATCACCCTGTAACAGGGTTATAGCAGCCAATTAATAGCAGTTAACAGCAGCCTGCATTTAAAGTGGATTGTTGAGAGACAGCCTTACAAGACTATCTGCAAATATATAGAGCTGAGTATATTTTTCTGTATTATTCTGTATTATAGAGCTAAATTGTTGCTTAGATATCTGTTGTCTTACTGTTCTGCAAATATACAGAGATCAGTATATATTTTTTTGGTTATAATTTGCACTGTGATTCCTCATATCTATCTCTGTTGAAACTGTCTTCCCCACCCCCCGTCCCTGTTCTTGGTTGTAGTTTAAATTTGGTGGCTTTTGCAGTGCCTGCCCCACTGTAGATTTGATCTAGGACACTCCCCCAGTCCCATCTCTTTACCGCATTCTACCTAATAAACCCTTTCTGCACTTGCTTTTAGTCCTTTTTAATTTAATTACATTTTTTCAAACTGTGTGTGGACTAATATTGCTACATACTCAAGTGTGCCAGCTTGCACTGCATGTGAATTGTTTTTACTACTGTTGTTGCTACTTTTCTGAAAAAAAAAATCTGCTTTTACTGTATTTGTGTTTCTTCCTACTTTATTTTGCTTTTGCATCATCTTAAAAGTACTCAGTTGTATTTATTACTGCTTGGTGTAACTCATTCTAAGCCTTTTAGTTTAAGCACTTGGGCTTCAGTCAGACCAGTTGTTTTACATTAAGAAGGTTTGTGGTCTGCACTGTAGTGGCAGAACAGGTAGCTTACATCCTTCTAAGTTGGGAACTGCTGATTGAGGGCTCAGTGTCTGTTATTCTAAAAGTGTATTAATTCTGGTTTAAGCACTTGGGCTTCAGGCCAGTTATTTTACATTAAAAGGGTTCGTGGTCTACACTCTTGTGGGAGGAGAGGCTGGACTCTGCCCTTCTGAGCTGGGAATTTCTGGTTAAAGGCTTATAGTGCCTGCATATTTGAACTGCTTCTTACTGAAATTGGTACACCTTGTTTGCTGTAGCGTAGACTAGATCCAGGCCTGCTGAATCTAGCTTTGTTTGTATAACTTGAGCACTAATCCAGGCATTCTTTAAAGTATTCAATTGTATTTATTACTGCTTGGTAGTAACTTGATTAAAGTGTAGCTATCATTCTAAGTCTTTTGGATTAAGCACTTGGGCTTCAGACCAGTTGTTTTACATTAGGAAGGTTTGTGGCCTGCACTGTGGTGGCAGCACAGGTAGCTTACATCCTTCTAAGTTGGTAACTGCTGATTGTGGGCTCAGTGTCTGTTATTATAAAAGTGTATTAGTTCTGGTTTAAGCACTTGGGCTTCAGGCCAGTTATTTTACATTAAGAAGGTTCGTGGTCTGCACTCTTGTGGGATGAGAGGCTGGACTCTGCCCTTCTGAGCTGGGAATTTCTGGTTAAAGGCTTATAGTGCCTGCATATTTCAACTGTTTCTTACTGAAATTGGTACACCTTGTTTGCTGTAGCATAGACTAGATCCAGGCCTGCTAAATCTAGCTTTGTTTGTATGCTTGTTGTTTGTTTGCTTGTTATTTCCCTGAAACGCTAATACCACCTAAAACGCGGCTTTTCAGTGCTTCTGTGGATCCCTAGTGATATCTGCATTGCTTACTGTACTTATTTCCTTGTTTCACTTAAAAGAAAGTTACTGTTTGTCGTTTTTGCATTTAAGTTACCTGTAACACATTGCATTTAAGTTACCTGGCACTTGCTCACTAAAGCAATTATATAAGTCAGCACTAAAAAATTAAAAGCACTACACCCTCACAAACTCCCCTTGAGTACCTTGTTCCCCATTGGCCCTTTTTTCCAATTATAAAGGAATTCCCAATACTATTCTAGCATGTCCAAAGGTCAGTTGTCAATCTCCTCTCCGGTCCAGCTGGTGAATCTGGGAATCTTGAGGCAATGTTACAACTGCCTCATGTACACAGACAACCCTCTCCTCCTCCCAACAAATTCCAACACATGTGAGAGATGCATCCATATAGCCAAACTGGAGGCTAAGCTCTCTCAACTCAGTACTGGCGTAACCAGTCAGGAGGAGAAGGAAACCACACTCACTACAATTCCAGTCTCACATAGACCTACCACGACAGCAAACCAAACACATAAACACACAAAACATACTCGAGGCTCTAAATAAAAATCTGCCTAAGCAGCAGAGACCTCCAAAGCAGGCACCCAAGCAACCGCTACCCCAAAACAAAACACGTGCAACACATAGCTCACAAAGCCAGTGTGCCAAACAGTCACAGCCCTTAAGGCTAAACAACACACCTGATACACTTGTAATAGGTGACTCTATCATCAGGCACACTGACGTCCCGCTCACCAGGCTGAACAAGGAGAAGGTCACGGTGAGCTGCCTGTCAGGCTCTAGGATCTGCCACATAACACAAGCACTCAGGTCACTCCAAGGCAAGTACAAATATGACTCGGTCATTGTCCATGCTGGTGTGAATGACCTGAGACGTACCTCCCTGGACTACATGAAAAGAGACATAGAGGAGCTCTCTGAGCATGTGGCCCAGGCCGGTATGACCCTGACCTTGAGTAGCATCTTACCCTCACCAAAAATGATGCCACAATATGAAGGCAAGATGATCAATTTCAACAACTGGCTTAAGTATTGGTGTTATTCAAAGGGGATCCAATGCCTGTCAGTCTGGGATGACATGCTCAACAAGCCACGATGCTTCGCTAGGGACAGCTTGCACCTGTCACTCCTGGGCTTTTGGATATTGGCAAAGGCTCTTGCTACCCCCATAGTGCCTTTTTTAGGCAAGGCTCAAAAGACAAACCCACCTCCATAGGTATCACAAGGGATAAGAAACTAAGAGTAATGCTACTCAACGCCAGAAGTCTAAACCTCAAGATGCAAGCACTCAAAACTCTCCTTAGCATGGAGAACATCGATATCTGTGCAGTAACAGAAACCTGGTTCAAGGCTCCCGAGAGCACCCCAGCACTACCAGGTTGTACCTCATACCTGCTTTTCGGCCCCAAAACTTGGACCGAACCACAAAAGGAGGGGGAGTATCAATATTCGTCAAAGATACCCACACCTCCAGGTTGGTGGCACAGCACGAAGCATCAGTGACTATCCATGTGCAACTAACAGTGGGTAAAACTGCCTTCCAGTTTATAGCCTGCTACAGACCACCCTCAGAAACCCAGGAACCCCACTCGGCCTTCCTGAGAACACTGGAAAATATGAAGTTCTCTCCAAACACCATTATATTGGGTGACTTCAACTACCCAAACATAGACTGGGAACATTACTCTAGCTCCAACACCCTAGCCCAAAGGTTCCTAGAACTTATAAACTCAAATGCTATGGAACAACTTGTTACCACTCCCACAAGAGGGGAAAACATACTGGACCTGATCATCACCAACATGGGGACTCTATGCTTCAGACCAGAAGTGTATCCCTCACTGGTAAGATCAGACCATAAACTAATCTCACTGGATATTTACATCCCGACCCCACCTCCTGCCCAGAAAACCACAGTGAAAAACTTCTCTAAAGCAAATTTCACACTCCTCAAAACCGAGGTGGAATCCTTCAAAGCCCCCGGGCCTGTGGGAAATATGGCCCAGACCGCAGAATCCTTTATAAACGCATTCTATGAACACCTTCAGGAATGCATGGATCATGCAATCCCAAATAAAACCAAGACCCAATCCTCCAAAGGCAGATGTCCTGTCTGGTGGACCCCAGCCATAAACAAACTATACAATAGAAGGAGGAAGCTACTAAATGATAGAGCAAAATCCCAAAAAGGGAAGGCATCTCTGATCAGTATTAGCAAAAAACTACGGGCACTCATAAAATCGTCTAAGTCCAGCTTCGAGAGAAAAATTGCACAGGACACTAAGGATAATCACAAGGCTTTCTTTAGTTATGTTAGGAACCTGGGTGGGAATTCCCAGATATGCTCAGAATTAGTCCAAAATGACAAAAAATACACTGAACCCACAGACATTGCCGACATCCTAGCTGACAAGTTCAGCGCAAACTTCTCCCCACCCCTACCAAAAGGGCAAATATCTATCCCAGCAGAGTGCTGCCCCCTGATATCTCAGATGATCAGGTAAGAGCCATCCTCTCCAAAGCGAAAAACACAGCATCAATGGGACCAGACGGTGTCCCGGGCTGCGTCCTACATGAACTCCAAGAAGAGCTAAACCCAAACATAAAACTACTGTTCAATCTCAGCCTTACTACAGGATATGTACCCAAAGAGTGGCATACAGCAACAGTGGTCCCTCTCCACAAAGGTGGTGCCTCAACGGATCCTGGAAACTATCGCCCCATAAGCCTGACTAGCTTGGTCTGCAAAGCTATGGAAAGGATCATCATGGACCTCATAAATAAAGATATTGGGGACCTACAGACACTGGATCCTACCCAGTTCAGCTTTGTTAAGGGCAGATCCTGCCTCTTAAACCTGGTTGATTTCTTTGAAACAGTCACCAAGGCCATTGACGAGGGGAAGGTGGTCCACACAGCCTACCTGGACCTCGCAAAAGCCTTCGATACAATACCCCACTTGGGCATTATAGATAAGCTCACCAGCTTAAATATAAACCCCTGTGTCACTAGATGGGTTGCAAACTGGCTCAAGGACAGAACCCACATGGTTAGAATTGCTGGAGCCATGTCAGACTCCAAACCAGTTACAAGTGGTGTCCCACAAGACTCAGTCCTGGGACCTCTCTTGTTCGGTATATATTTCTCGGAGGTACAGGCCAACACGGAAGGACTGTGGCTGACCAAGTTCGCAGATGACTGCAAACTGGCCATAATCGACTCTCCAGCCGACACAAGCATCCTCCAAAAGGGCCTCATAGAAACAGACAACTGGTGCCAGAGCCATGGCCTCAAGCTAAACGCCAAAAAGTGTATAGTCATCCCCTTTGGCAAAAACAAAGTGCCCACAAATTACCACATAGGTGGTAATCCATTAAGTACAGAAGAAGTAATTAGAGACCTGGGGACCCAAGTTGATAGCAGTCTCTCATTTGACAACCACATGGCCAAAGTTGTTAGAAAAACATTTTATATAGCCCACCTAATCATGAAGGGATTCACATCTAGATCAGGGGAGGTCATCGTGCCTCTTTACTCATCCCTCATCAGGCCCATAATTGAGTACAATGCCCCTTTTGGGATGTACCTTACCAGACACCTGCAGCAACTGGAAAGACCCCAAAAGTACCTCACCAAGAGGATCAAAGGGCTCAAACCGATGCCATATGCTGCCCGGTTAAAGAAACTCCAGCTCTACTCATTGGCATACCGCCTGTTCAGAGGCGATCTGTGCCTGACGTATAAAGCCATGTCCAACCCGGAATTAATGGACATGCTGCACCTCAGAAAATCCAAATCCCATCAAGCTACGTGCTCGAGAGACTTGAACCTCAGCACTGAAATAAATAGGACATCCTGGAGGGACAGATTCATAACCCAGAGGCTCCCTTCACTCTGGAATAAAATCCCAGTTCAGGTTAGGCAGAGTCCCTCATTGACACTCTTCAAGAGGAATCTTGATGAGTGGATGGGAGATCGTAGGTTTACCCCGGGTATCACTTCTGTGTCACTGTTAGACAGAGGCACAGTATACTAACCTCGAAAAAGGGCATAGCAAAATTAATTTAAAATGGGTGTCGAAAGCCAAACACATTCTGACTAGGCTTATATGTGCCCTAGGGCAGATAGCCTAGTATGAACCTATGAACCTATAAGCCTAACTAGCTTGGTCTGCAAGGCTATGGAGCGCATCATCATGGAACTCATTAACAGAGACATTGGACACCTCCAAACACTGAGCCCTACCCAGTTCGGCTTTGTTAAGGGCAGATGATGCCTCCTAAACCTGGTGGACTTCTTTGAGACAGTTACCAAGGCTATAGACGAAGGAAAGGTGGTACACACAGCCTACCTAGACCTCGCAAAGGCCTTCAACACCATTCCCTATTCTGGTGTTGTAGACAAGCTCACCAGCCTGAACATAAACCCCTACGTCACAAGATGGGTTGCTAACTGGCTCACAGACAGAACCCACATGGTGAGAGTTGCGGGAGTTAGGTCTGACTCTAAGCCGGTTACAAGTGGCGTTCCCCAGGGCTCAGTCCTAGGACCCCTCCTGTTTGGCATATACTTCTCAGAGGTACAGGCAAGCACAGGAAAACTATGGCTGACCAAGTTTGCAGACGACTGCAAACTAGGGGCTATAGGTGACTCTCCAGCTGACACAGAGATCCTCCAAAAGGGTCTCACTGAGACAGATACCTGGTGTCAAAATCATGGCCTCAAGCTAAATGCCAAAAAGTGCATAGTCATCCCCTTTGGAAAAAACAAAGTACCCACAAACTGCCACATAGGTGGTAGTCCCCTAAATATGGAAGACGTAATAAGGGATCTGGGGACCCAAGTAGATAGTAATCTCTCCTTTGATAATCACATTGCCAGAGTGGTTAGAAAATCCTTCTATGTGGCCCACCTAATCACAAAAGAGTTCGCATCCAGATCAAAAGAGGTCATTGTGCCTCTCTACTCATCACTCATCAGACCCATCATAGAGTACAACACCCCATTTGGGATGTACCTTACAAGACACCTGCAAGAGCTGGAAAGACCACAGAAGTACCTCACCAAGAGGATCACTGGCCTCAAACAAATGCCCTATGCAGCTCAACTGAAGAAACTCCAGCTGTACTCGGTTGCATACCGTCTACTCAGAGTGATCTCTGCCTGACATACAAGGCCATGTCCATCCCAGAATTGCTGGACATGTTCCACCTAAAGAAAACCATATCCCCTCGAGCCACATGCTCTAGGGATCTAAACCTCACCACAACAATAAATAGGATGTGCTGGAGGGATAGATTCCTGTCCCAGAGACTTCCCATGCTTTGGAACAAGATTCCAATCTATATTAGGCAGAGCTCCTCGCTAACACTAAGAGAAATCTTGACAAGTGGATGGGAAACAGAAAGTTTACCCCGGGGATCACTTCAGTGGCCCTGCTGGACAGAGGCACAGGGAACTACTCTAAGGGGGCGGCGAAAGCCAACACATTCTGGCTAGGCTTATAAATGCCTTCGGGCAGATAGTCTAGTACCTACCTATGAACCTATGAACCTAGAGTCTTCACTGTGTAATACCTTAAACTTCCTGTAGTGGCAGCTTACATGATATATGCAAATGACCCCCTCAGATCTCTACAGCTAGTGGGGTATGGTTTTACTGGCCTGAATGTACTCATAAAGACTTAAAAAGTAAAATAAGTCATGGGCATTTAGAAGCCGTGTAGTTGAAGCACTTTATATCCTTAAGGAGCCATTTGTATACTTGTCATAAGCCTCCACTAAAAAAAGATTGAGAGGTATGGTCTTCCATTTTTTGTAAGGGACTGCCAGAATTCTTTTCTTAAGTATAAAAATCCAGACTCATGAAGATAGTACACATTATGTCAGAGGCCTCACAATATATGACATTAAAAGGATAGTTTGTAATATAGAGACATAGCCATCTTCTGATTCATAATGACAAATACCTTACTATGTAATTCAGATGCTATGTATATTTCATTAGCTGAAAGATACAAACATTATCTCTTTGCAGATCCCATGACTGATTGGTAGAGTATGTCATTTTACAGAGGACAGGAAGGATAAATACAGACCAGGAAAGTCTGGAATGTCCTCTGTGCATCTCTTCCCTATAAATTGCAAGTTCAGGCAAGAAGTGCTCATGTGGCAGACAGGACTAAGGAGTGAGACAAAAGAGATTGGCATACCATAGAAATTGTTTCATAGCATCTTGCAACCCTCTTGTAGGCTCGGTGGATATATGCAACTGCCCACTTAAGGGCATACAGTATTTCAGCTACATGGTTTCTGAATGCCCATGACTTTTTACTTTTTAAGTCTTTATGAATATATTCAGTCCAATAAAACCAAACCCCACTAGCTGTAGACTTGCATGTTTCAACCATTTTAATGACATCAGCAACAAAGCATAAGTGGACTGTTTGGCTACATTTTAAAAACACAGAGTTTGATATCAAGCCTGAAATCTATAAACATTAAATTGCCTGCAAAATATCCAAATCACATCAAACCAACTCAGTAAAAACTGCAAGAAAGACCTAACCAAGCTAAAGTCTTCACTGTGTAATACCTGTTCTAGTGAAAGACCATGGGATATATGCAAATGACCATTTACAAATATATACAATGTTGCAACTACATGGCTTCTGAATGTTTGTGACTTATTATATCATAAGTCTTTATAGGATGGGGGAAGATGCTCAGCGGTATCACCTGGAATACCCTCTGTATACCGCTTCCCTAGAAATTGCAAATACAAGCAATAGGTGCTCACATGGGCTAAGGAGTCAGGTGAAAGTGAACAGCATGCCGCAGAAAGTATCTCATGGCATCCTGCAACCCTTCTCATATGATGTGATATGCAAACAGAGGTCATGCCTCCTGACTAAGGATTTATGCTTTGTCTTCGTGGATTAATAACCCTGTGCTACCAAGAATTATTCTAATAACATATAAATACTTATTTGTTTATGAATCACTCTTTAATAGAATGCAGAATTCCCTACACACACAAGTCCTTTTTCATATTCTGCATACTTACTCCAAACTGTGTGGGTATTATCATGGCGTATGAGAGACTTTGTCTACACACAAGTCCTTTCTCTTATCCCGCACACTTACTCCAAACTGTATGGGCATTATACGGGGGTATGGGAATCCTACTCGAGACACAATCCTATGGTCGTCATTGGGAAGGGCATAACTAATGACTGTATAAATAATTAAATAAAATATGTAGTACAGCACTCTAGTGCTTTTGATATATACAGCAGTTTTTTACACTTTTATTTTACTTTTTTCTTTTTCTTCTCCTTTTCATTGATGCAGGCACTAGACCTTTCAGCTTCCACTGGAAATCTGAAATCACCTTTCTTTCTTGGCGGCTTCTTTAGCTGGAACTGCTGTATGTTTTGTTTTTTTTCCACGACCCAGCCCCAGCATTCCAGTTTTTACTCTATGGTCTTCTGGAAATGAATAAAACATTATTACTTATCTTGGGCTATTGTTATGACAAGCATTACACACAGAGTAAGTTGCTGTTATAAGTGATACACACAGAATGGTTCAGAGTGAGTTCCTGACATTACAAGTGTTACACACAGCACAGTGCAGTTCAGAAAAAGTTGCTTTGCTAGAATGAGTTCATAGGTAAAATAAAATACCACGCTAGCTGTCTTGAAGTGCCATTTGAAGCCTAGCAAATAACCCAAGGTCAGTATCAAACTCTGTACATTGTATATCTGAGGTAAACACCTTGACCATTATGCCAAACCCACCCCCAGTAGTCAGTCTTAGTTAAAATAACCCATCAAAGCTTTTTCTTTAAACTTGATTATTCCCAAATAAGAC